>NW_019384298.1:74461-270983 GCF_000671375.1 Centruroides sculpturatus | reverse complement strand
TAGAGATTGTTTTTCTAAATTTTTAATAACAAATATATGTAACACAATGTTCTATTCCACTCGAAATATATTTGTAATTAAGACATTCCAAAATAAACACCTGTCTATTTGTCGAGGAACGACTAATTACACTAAGACCAACCGTGTGGCTAATTGTCACACTATGGGGGCCATCTTTGTTTGCTGTCTCCATAGAAACGGTATGTCATCCAAACGGACTTTCGTTTGTTTGGTAAATCTCCACAATTATCTGGATTAAGTTAGATAATGATGGGCGGTAACGGTCGAATGTCTTAAACTTTATAAGTTTTTCAAACTTTTCAACGTGGTTTATGTTTACTAAAATTTCTGTTATTTCGCTAAATTTGCATTTTAAAGGCTTCTAGTTTCAAACTAATATCGTTGCTATAGATAATATAAATTATTATACTGTTATTATAACTTATTGAATATATAAATATTAGTGTGTCTATTTGTCTGAATGACTAGATAATGCAAGTTTTCAGTAGTATAGGTAATATAGTTATTATTACAGTTATATTTACCTTAATTTTATGGTTGTAAGAATTAAATTATAGTAATTTAAGAGTCATTTTCAAAAATATCTGGGTAGTAAATACTCATAACAGCTGTATATTTATTATATAATTTATTCGAAAACTTTCCTAGCACGAATGATTATAATATAGCTTAGCTGACGTAAAAAATTGTTATTTTCTAACTCTACACTAAAGAAAAACTCCTTGAATAATGAAAAGAAATAGGAGATTTCGATCTTTAACAGATTATCAAAAGCTTCGAATTTAATGAAGGTAAAAAGAATAATGAGTTTAATAAAAGAACAAAATAAATCCCAGATCCTTTTTGTTTGAAAGCTTAATTAATTTACATATTAATTGTATAAAATTAAGCATAATTCATTTAAATATTTTGTCATTTAAAATAAAAAAGACTAAAATTAAATATTCAAATATTGAATGGAACTTACATTTTTGGCAGTTGACTAATGTTTTGAAAATGATACCAAAATAGGACGAGATATAATGTATGAATTTTAAACGGGTAATCACGTGGACTTGCCAAATTGTTAAAAATTGGCATTTTCAGATAGTTTATTTCATTCTTTTGGTCAAACTATCGAGTTTTTAATCTGAAGATTTAAACGCTTGCTTCTCGATTTGTCTGCCCTATGTTTTGGACAAAACAATTTAGAAGTAAAAAAGAGAGGAAAGTAAAATTCTTTAGATATATTATTTCTAAAAAGAAAAGGAGTTAAGAGAAATTGCATCTTTTTCCTTCGTTATAAAAGAATTTAAGCAAAAGTATTAAGCCTGGAGCTAGAATGATCAAATTTTCAAGATTGATTTTGCATTTGAATTTTAAAGTAAACTCTTGTAATTGATCTGCGAAGAAAAGGAAGAAGGATAAGAATGTAGTCTATTCTTTCTCTTTATTTTATTCGCTCTTCTCGTATCTTTTCACTAAAATTCGGATCTAAAAACAGAAATTTGTGAAAATGACTACCTATATGCTGTAGGCCTATATAAATATTTCGCATAAGAATATATGTAATGTAACGTAAAATATGAATATTTAAAGTGAATATTCATAATTTCCCGCTTTTATGTTATCAGTATTTACCATAAATTAACCAGTTATATTGCAAATAACAAGAAAACCAAGAGGAAGATGTAATAATTCATGCTATTCATATTATAACGTTGATAATCCATGTATAAAAAATAGGAAAATAATAAGAGAATTTAATTATATATTATAAATTTATGTGAAATTATATTTATTAACATCGATTATAAAATATAGAAATTATACATTTTGAATACAAAATTGCAATTTAAAAAAAAAATTAAAGTTTTCAATTATTAATTATAAAATTCGTGTTTTAAGTGCAGTTATATTATTTTATCTTATTAATTTGAGCTTACTTCTTTAAAGTTTTGATTCATTCACTAAAAGAATATATTTTTGAGGAGATAAAATTAATCCTGAAACAATCTGCAAATTCTTTTATTGTAAGAATTAATCCCCGAAAAGTATTTCAACAAATTCCCGTATTGTAATCAAATTAAAACTAGTCTATCATAAAAAATAAAAGGAAGAACAGTTTTATTATGTATTTCTTGCAAAGGAATAAACAAAACAAAGAGATTAAAGAATCCGATTGATCTTTCCTTATATATTTTTTAATGAATAGTAAGTGAATATAAATTTAAAGAATAATTATTTCCAGATTTTCTTTTTTATTGTCTTACTGTCTATTTTGAATTATAATATAAAATACTATCATTTAAATGAAATAAACTAGATATAGTTATTACATTTTCACAATCTGTCAAGCGATGTGACAACTTTTGACAAATCGTAAAATGAAAGAGATATCAAAAATGTACGGTGTGCACTAGCAATAAAACATTTCATTTCATTCCAGGTATCGAAATTGTTACTAACGTAAGTCGATGATTTCCTATAGATCTTTTATCAGATAATGATTTATGTCATTTATGCTTATCTAGATGTTTATCTAATAAAATCTATATGCAAAACTCATCCATTATTATATTTAGTGTGATGGATTTATTTAGAGTTATTTGCTTGCTACAAACTTTTTCATGTCATATATCGGAGCCCGGAGAAAACTTTTGGCTCGTAGTGGTTCCTTCATCTATAAAATTAAGATTATTTTTACTAACAGTAAATAAAATTTTAAGTGTATTTTTCTATTAATAAAGAAACATTTTACGTACTTCAATTGTAAATAAATAGATAAAGTGGATTCACTTTAGCCATATTTTATTTTATCTCTGGATCCGATACTAGAAATTCTAAGCACAGAAGGTGAAATGGTTTCTTTAATTTCGTTTGACTGCAACAAAAGCCAAATCGACACAAATGAATAAAATAGATTCTACGTGACTCTGTTTGCAATTAAATTAAAATACTAGAAAAAAATAATTGTAACGTAAAAACATTTAGTCACGCATATTTCCAATAAAGTTTAGTTCAGACATGGAGTCTCCCGCTTATCTTTAGTGATTCATCCTTTTAAAGCGTTGCTTTTATTATCAGTTTTCTAGAATCGATCAGTTCTCTAATCCGTCACGTGTCACGCAAGACAATTCGTAAAATCATTTATCGATTATTTTATGTTATAACTCAAGTAAATTAATAATTAAATTACGCATAAATAGATGATATATATGTTACTTTTAATGGTCACTGTTACGAATAAAAGTGGAGAGAGAATGTAAGTGCTTTTTATTGGTGAAATAATAATGTAAAAAATACAAAGTTTAATGATATAATTTTCATTTTTTTTCTTTTATATTGTAAGGATTATCGATTATCCGAATTAAAGCAATCTTTCTAAAATAAATATTTATAACCTCGTTTGATTTGAAATATCTGTAAAATAAATAAAGTATCTTAGGTATTTACGAAGGATTATTTAGTTATTTACGCAATGTAAATACTCCTCTAGCCGTAATTTCAATATAGAAAAAGAAGGAAAGAGGGGAAAAAAGACGAAGTTTCTAACGTTGAATTTGTTTTCTATCAAACGATTGAATTTTTTTCATAAATTATTTGAAATGGGTTTTTTCTTAAAACCATTTTTTAAAGTAAACGAACGCATGTACAACTTGACGATTACTCATCCTACAAAATTTTCATTAATAAAATATTTTCGCTAATATAATTCGATTATAAATGTTTTTAGTTAAGTTAAAAAAAATTACCTTTAATCAAAAATATGGGTGAATAAACTTTATCATATAATCTAATTTATTAACATCTAGATTATTTTTATTTTATTGAAAAATTTTTATCATTCATCTTGTTCTTCTTTTACAGGATTTCCAGCGTAAAATTCTAATTTCTATTCGTGTAACCAAGCAATTACAAGGAATCTATAAGTTGATGAGAAGAGAAGAATTTTTAATAATTCAACATTCGGAGAAATTGATACTTGTTTTAATTAAAAGACAATATTATGTAATGAAACAGTTGTTATTAACAAATAAATAGTAAGTTAAAAAAAAAGATAAGCAGACAACAAAATTATCAAATTATTATTCATTAGAGTATAGTTTTCTTGTTGTTAATAATATAGAGATTGTTTTTCTAAATTTTTAATAACAAATATATGTAACACAATGTTCTATTCCACTCGAAATATATTTGTAATTAAGACATTCCAAAATAAACACCTGTCTATTTGTCGAGGAACGACTAATTACACTAAGACCAACCGTGTGGCTAATTGTCACACTATGGGGGCCATCTTTGTTTGCTGTCTCCATAGAAACGGTATGTCATCCAAACGGACTTTCGTTTGTTTGGTAAATCTCCACAATTATCTGGATTAAGTTAGATAATGATGGGCGGTAACGGTCGAATGTCTTAAACTTTATAAGTTTTTCAAACTTTTCAACGTGGTTTATGTTTACTAAAATTTCTGTTATTTCGCTAAATTTGCATTTTAAAGGCTTCTAGTTTCAAACTAATATCGTTGCTATAGATAATATAAATTATTATACTGTTATTATAACTTATTGAATATATAAATATTAGTGTGTCTATTTGTCTGAATGACTAGATAATGCAAGTTTTCAGTAGTATAGGTAATATAGTTATTATTACAGTTATATTTACCTTAATTTTATGGTTGTAAGAATTAAATTATAGTAATTTAAGAGTCATTTTCAAAAATATCTGGGTAGTAAATACTCATAACAGCTGTATATTTATTATATAATTTATTCGAAAACTTTCCTAGCACGAATGATTATAATATAGCTTAGCTGACGTAAAAAATTGTTATTTTCTAACTCTACACTAAAGAAAAACTCCTTGAATAATGAAAAGAAATAGGAGATTTCGATCTTTAACAGATTATCAAAAGCTTCGAATTTAATGAAGGTAAAAAGAATAATGAGTTTAATAAAAGAACAAAATAAATCCCAGATCCTTTTTGTTTGAAAGCTTAATTAATTTACATATTAATTGTATAAAATTAAGCATAATTCATTTAAATATTTTGTCATTTAAAATAAAAAAGACTAAAATTAAATATTCAAATATTGAATGGAACTTACATTTTTGGCAGTTGACTAATGTTTTGAAAATGATACCAAAATAGGACGAGATATAATGTATGAATTTTAAACGGGTAATCACGTGGACTTGCCAAATTGTTAAAAATTGGCATTTTCAGATAGTTTATTTCATTCTTTTGGTCAAACTATCGAGTTTTTAATCTGAAGATTTAAACGCTTGCTTCTCGATTTGTCTGCCCTATGTTTTGGACAAAACAATTTAGAAGTAAAAAAGAGAGGAAAGTAAAATTCTTTAGATATATTATTTCTAAAAAGAAAAGGAGTTAAGAGAAATTGCATCTTTTTCCTTCGTTATAAAAGAATTTAAGCAAAAGTATTAAGCCTGGAGCTAGAATGATCAAATTTTCAAGATTGATTTTGCATTTGAATTTTAAAGTAAACTCTTGTAATTGATCTGCGAAGAAAAGGAAGAAGGATAAGAATGTAGTCTATTCTTTCTCTTTATTTTATTCGCTCTTCTCGTATCTTTTCACTAAAATTCGGATCTAAAAACAGAAATTTGTAAAAATGACTACCTATATGCTGTAGGCCTATATAAATATTTCGCATAAGAATATATGTAATGTAACGTAAAATATGAATATTTAAAGTGAATATTCATAATTTCCCGCTTTTATGTTATCAGTATTTACCATAAATTAACCAGTTATATTGCAAATAACAAGAAAACCAAGAGGAAGATGTAATAATTCATGCTATTCATATTATAACGTTGATAATCCATGTATAAAAAATAGGAAAATAATAAGAGAATTTAATTATATATTATAAATTTATGTGAAATTATATTTATTAACATCGATTATAAAATATAGAAATTATACATTTTGAATACAAAATTGCAATTTAAAAAAAAAATTAAAGTTTTCAATTATTAATTATAAAATTCGTGTTTTAAGTGCAGTTATATTATTTTATCTTATTAATTTGAGCTTACTTCTTTAAAGTTTTGATTCATTCACTAAAAGAATATATTTTTGAGGAGATAAAATTAATCCTGAAACAATCTGCAAATTTTTTTATTGTAAGAATTAATCCCCGAAAAGTATTTCAACAAATTCCCGTATTGTAATCAAATTAAAACTAGTCTATCATAAAAAATAAAAGGAAGAACAGTTTTATTATGTATTTCTTGCAAAGGAATAAACAAAACAAAGAGATTAAAGAATCCGATTGATCTTTCCTTATATATTTTTTAATGAATAGTAAGTGAATATAAATTTAAAGAATAATTATTTCCAGATTTTCTTTTTTATTGTCTTACTGTCTATTTTGAATTATAATATAAAATACTATCATTTAAATGAAATAAACTAGATATAGTTATTACATTTTCACAATCTGTCAAGCGATGTGACAACTTTTGACAAATCGTAAAATGAAAGAGATATCAAAAATGTACGGTGTGCACTAGCAATAAAACATTTCATTTCATTCCAGGTATCGAAATTGTTACTAACGTAAGTCGATGATTTCCTATAGATCTTTTATCAGATAATGATTTATGTCATTTATGCTTATCTAGATGTTTATCTAATAAAATCTATATGCAAAACTCATCCATTATTATATTTAGTGTGATGGATTTATTTAGAGTTATTTGCTTGCTACAAACTTTTTCATGTCATATATCGGAGCCCGGAGAAAACTTTTGGCTCGTAGTGGTTCCTTCATCTATAAAATTAAGATTATTTTTACTAACAGTAAATAAAATTTTAAGTGTATTTTTCTATTAATAAAGAAACATTTTACGTACTTCAATTGTAAATAAATAGATAAAGTGGATTCACTTTAGCCATATTTTATTTTATCTCTGGATCCGATACTAGCTCTCAAAGACCCTGCTCATATCAAATTATTAAATTATGTTTTGAGTATAGTCTTAATTTTAATTATATGGTCAAAAATCTATTATTTAAGTTAGCATAGTTAAAAAGATACATTTTTAACCACACAACTAAAATTAGTTGTAAATTTACATAGTTTAACTTAATTTAACTAATTTTAAACTGTGTGTAACTAATTTATATTTAATGTTGTATCATTATAACTAGTTTTTATAGCTTTTGTACCAAAAAAGTCGCACCAATCAATCATTAAACCATATTATAGTTATTTCTAATTAAATGGATTTTAGCTATATTAAACAAGTTATACGCTAAAATTTAAATTAATATACTTAAAATATAGATTTTTAAGAATACAACTAAAAGTACAGTCGCATTTGAAATATAGTTTTATCTAGATTTATTGCGAAAAAATAAACAGACGTTTTAACTTAAGCATAAAGAGGAACGAAATCTCTTTGTTCCGTTGATTTAGAGAAGTAAACTGTCAGCTTCTTTTCTTATATTTTACTTTTACTCTCGACTTAATCTAGGTAATCTTCTGAAAGAACGACTGGTTGATTCTGATTCACTTCGAAATCCTAGAAATCATTTGCACAAGAACAATACTGCATTTTCTAGTTTTGAGTATCTTGGAATTCCATTTAGTTTATATCATTCTTTTCTTTGCTCTGATCCATATTATTTTCTTCTTCTTATAATGCAATATTTAAAAATATGTTTACAGCCACATCAGATTTAATTCCAATTATTTATTTTATTTATATGAAATCATATTTAATGATTAAAACCATACATTAAATAGTAATTTATTTAAAATTAATACAATAATATTAGATTTCTTAGATTTATATCTAAAATCCAATTTTAGATCCTTGATAAGATTAATATAAATTTATGAAAATAAAGTCAAAATAAATTTTAAATCGTGATAACAAAATTCATTTTATTCTTCAAAATCTTCATTTTATTAATTAAAATAGATGTTTTCAAGACTTTAATAATCTTTTCAATTGTAAATAATATACTTTTGTCTATAGACATAAACATTCACTATTGATTATAGGCCTAAGTCAATAAGAAATATATTTTAAATACATCACAGGAACTGTTTAGCTACGTGAAGATAAACTTTGAATGTTAACAATGTAAACTTGTTTGAATTCTTATCATACAAATTTATTATGTTAAATTATACTTTAATTCTAATCTGTTTTATCATTGTATGGATCATCACTGTACTGTTATCACAATCATCATTTGCTGACAAGTAAATTAACCTTTTGTATGCACTTCGTCTCTTTATCTGAAATCACTAAATAATTCTGTTATACGCTTTCTATACAATCATCTAATTAATNATTTTTTTTGCTGGTATTATAAGGTTTAAAATTAAAATATTAATTATATAATATCTTTTATACTTATAATTACAGTTTTATAATTTTTAAATATCTACAAAGTCTATGTAAATATAGTATACGCTATATCTAGTTTACATAGATTCTATTACACATAGTAGCACATACACTTTATATATAGGCTAACTATTAAAGAATATAATATCGAAATGATACGAAATGCTAAAAATTTACTGAAACGGAACCAAATCTATTTGAGATATATGATAATATTTTAAAATTTTCAAATAATTCTTGTCTGTGACCATTTAAACATTTAAAAAGTTTTTTAATAATAAAAAAATGCCCATTTCAAATTCGATATATTTCCGAAAAAGTTCTATCGTAGTTGGAATTCATAACATTCCAAATTTCTAAAATCTATAATGTATGGAATTTCAATTATCTAGAGTGATATTCACTAATATATTGAAAAAAAGGAATCATTTAAAATCAAATTTTATGATGAATAGGCCTATATATTTTTTAAACAATCAATAAAAAAGCATTTTTTTTTATGAATCGCTTTTCTTTTCATTCCTACAATTGAGTATCCCAGTAAAAACCTTCTTACCAATCAATACATCGGATGTTTTTACAATGAAATATTATTTTTTGAATAGTAGTGATGTCTATCATATTCTCTCTGATCAAAAGGCGAGATTGCTTCTCTTTTGAAAGCTAACAAACTTAGGTATTCAATTTTCGCTGCAAAAGTCGAAAATATCCGCATCAGTATTGTCAAATTGAGATACAGATTCAATAATCATCGTCTATCTGAGAATAACTGCTAGAGGGAAATGCAACCCAAAGCAATACCTTTGAGATTGCTGACACATAATATTTTCTTTATACTTTAATTCTAATCTGTTTTATCATTGTATGGATCATCACTGTACTGTTATCACAATCATCATTTGCTGACAAGTAAATTAACCTTTTGTATGCACTTCGTCTCTTTATCTGAAATCACTAAATAATTCTGTTATACGCTTTCTATACAATCATCTAATTAATTATTAAAATTTTTTTATTGATTATCAAATATTATTAGGATAATGGACCATTCTTATAATTTGATAATATAAGAGTATGTTGTTTTCGTTCATCGTGTAGAATATAGTAAATATTTTATTTCATTACTTTGGAAAGTTATTGAATAAGAGAAACAAAAAATATTAATTATGAAGAAGCATCTAAATATGGGAAAGATAGATTTTAACAGAAAATTTTCTAAAATTTCTTAATTTATTAAGTGAAACTTGTTATAATCGTTATCGTCGTCGATCAAAATTAAGCTTGTTAATTTAATAAGATTACTTAAATCTTATCAGTTAGATATACTCATTTACAGTTATGAATCTTGTCAGAGAATAAGTTCATTACTATCCAATTTGAGAGGTTGATCACTAATGCTTAGTATTTCCAAACATTGACAACATTGGAAGCTTACTATATGACCCGTGAGATCTAATGAATACAGTAGTATGGTAAGATGTGGGAAGCAAAGTTTAACACAGGATATATAATGCCTCTCATGGGTAACCTCATATCCCATAAACAGGACGTAAGAGATGCAGTCTTTGCCTGTGGTTGCTATCCACAAAATTTACGCATCTCTAGCTGCTTAGAAATATTCCATCAGCGTATCTAATATCCTCTCTTTTATGAAAAAGCAAAGGTTTCTGTAGTCTTATGCGATTTAAAGAAGTGATATATTCTAGATTCTATTATGATCTTCTTGGAATTCTTAACATGAACTTTTGATTTCAATATAATCTAAATTCGAGTAAGGTCGACAGATTTTGGCTGATTTTATGTAAAAATTCTGTTAACTTTTGACCTATTAATGCAAATATTTGCTGATATAATTCATAAATGTTTCTCATTTTAGTTTCCAATTCAAAATTCTATAGTAAAATATGGCATTGATATGCATAAATGGTCATTTTTGGTAAATTATCGCCATATTGTTTCTCTATTGCTATGTTCAAGATCTTCTATAGTAATCTAATGTCGTGATATGCATAGATGGTCACAGCTTGCAGCGTAACATCATTAATCACAATTTCTGTGAAGGAAAGAGAAAACATATCTCTGACAAATGACTATTGATCCTTAGGAAAGAGTTTCTACCAGCCATAAAGGTCGTACCTCGTCAGAAAATGGACCTTCGCTGAGGAATCTATAGTTTCTTGAAAGATGAACGTCTTCAGAATAAATTTGATTTGATAACATTTATTTTTCGTTCCTATTAAATAAAACATTTTTTGGTGCGAGCGTATGTTCAGAAAAAAAATTTTGACTTTAAGATTTATTTTATTGATATTCATAAAATTCGACATAAATTTAACTATATAATGCATATTTTTAAAAGATTGATAATCATATCTATCCACTTAAAATGACTTATTATAAAAGAACTCCTAATAACTTCTTTAATTATTTTAATTAAATTTTATAGTAAGACGAGAGCAAATATATTTTACAAAGCTATCATTTGGCATATTTTTTNCGATACTATTAAATTATCGATAATTATTTTTAACTAATATAAATTTAAAATTATTATACTTTAAAAATTAAGGCACGAACTAGTTAAAATATCCGAAATTCTCTATGTATATTATTAACACCAATATATAATTACAGTTCCGATAGTTCTAAGTCGAGAATTCTTCCGGAATACACCTCAAACAGAGTATATCCTGCATGATGTACATCCAGAAATTCTCATCACGATAGAAGGAGCATCTGTTAAAGTTCGCACGCTGCTTATTCTTCCTCCCCTGCCATCCCTAATATTATTGAGGGTGAAAGACAGTAACCTACCAGTCGTAGTTTTATATAGCTTTCTATTAGCGATCTCTCATCACGGGGAACAGGTGGACTGAACCGGGAAAGTCCATTTATTGAATGGTACCTTGGTTGCTTTCGCAGATGGTGAATTGACGTTTTTATCTCTAAGTTGGTAGATAAAAACCAAATGTTAGATTAAAGTTGGTAGTATCTTCCATTTGCCGTTTTTATTGTAAAGATTTACCTTATCTCTCTAAATGTTTAAAGTGGAAGGAATGATACGGTTGTCTACAGTTTTATTTAATCGAAACAGCTATTGCTTCTATTCTGAATACACGATTATACTAAAATCTATTTAGAGAAAGAAACATGTGTACAATAAAAGAAGATGTAAACACGGCATACACATATAAACTGTAATTATATTTAATATTCATTTTATTAATTAAGAGTGATTTGTCTCTTAAATGTTACTGTTTTATTAATTTTATATATAAATTAATTTTTTATGATATTTAGATCAATTAAAATAATATAATTATACTCTTAGAATTTACCATTTTCTTATTTTTTCGATTGAATTCGGGTAATTCTAGAATTCGTTTTAACATTGCCCAATGAATAATATTACTAATCCAATCAGATGTTTGAAAGTGAAAATTTTATTTGATTAACGTCTAACAATTCCCTTTAGACAATGAAAAAGTTAAGACGACAGATAACAATTACAGAATGGCGAGATTTACAACAATTGGCAGACAGTGAATCTTCTCTACGTACGGACCATCGACTCCTTGTGTCAAGTGGAAGGGGGATACAAAACGACTGCAAATCTTTAGAAGTGGTCATAAAAAGTTCTCTTTCCTGTTCAACAACGATAGTCATCAGAATTTAACTTCTTTTATTATGAACTTATATAAAAGAGGGCTTTAATTTTATTAAATGTTGTAAATCAAGAACACTAAGGGATGCATTTTCACTTTTTACTGTATACGTTATCATTAAGTGATTAAAAATCTTATATAATAGCACTTCAGTTCAAAATAGTAAAATATTATTAATTCAGTTGACATAATAAATGTTGGAAGAGACATTTCTCTCATTTTCCCTTCTTTCGGCTCACGTGTATTAATTAAGATTCGTTTTTCTAATGAATTAATGAAGGTGTGTCTACTTCGTCCACGGAAAACAATATCAATTTATATTATTTCCACTAAGTGAACAAATCTCTCTTCCATCTCTGCCAGAAGTAAAGAACTTTAAGATAATGAAGTCTTTTTCTGGACGTAATTTATCATGTTCTTTTGTCAATTAATGAATAGTCAATAAAGCGCTCGTTAGAAACAGTCTGTGAGAGAAAAATTTCAATTTACAATGCTCTAAGTTTGTCATGTTGATGTTTTCTAACAATTTCTTCATATTTTAATTTTTTGAAAGATTAATGCCTGCTTTATGAATTGATGACTAGCACTTCAATTTTTCCTTCATTAGTTTATAATTTTTAATAAATATCTTGTAATTAATGTGTTAGCAAATTAAAAGATTTCTCTGTCAAGTATCTTTTGAAAAAACTCTATTTTTCATTTATAATATTTGGCATATTGAAAAATATGCTCTACAATAAGAAATTAAACATAATTCTAAGGTTTATTTAGAGAATTTTAAACATATTTCAGAATTTTCTATTAAGTAAAAGATTATGAAAAACTTCTCATATCAAGAAAATGTTATAGAAGTAATTGCGAATTGAAACACTGACATTTTCTGCATTTTTAAATCAAAGCTGAAGATTGAAGACATTTCGAATCGTATTCGAAATTCTGGACTAAATTCTCTCTATCCTTAGACTTTCTCCGACCCTTGACTTTTCGTCCGATCTGCACGTTGTCATGGAAACTGCATCTCAGTTGGCTAGAAGCCTGGAGGATGGAACTGGTCAAGAAGCCAATGGAATTGACAAGAAAGACCAGAGTTAGGATGGCAGACAAGTGGACAGTTGAGTTTGTTGCGGGTCAATAGATCGGCCACTTGAAAAAAGTCGATGGGAACTTTTAGGAGTACGATACAAAAAGCTATTTGTTGGACGGCTGGTGCGCTAACGTCAGACACATCAGTGGACAGGAAATAGGACAGGGAATCTTTCCAAGTCCGAGAAATCGAACGCAACCTGCTGGAATAAATACATTTATACCAGACCTCCTGAAGGCTTTCTGCAATAACGTGTTTGTGGTACTCGCACAGAATCCAATATTTCATTTTGAATGTCTTTTTTTATTATCAAATGCTACAAAATGTTCTCTATTCTATAGAAAATAGCCAATTAAAAATAAATATTTTAAAAATATATTATTTAATTTCCAACTCTCGAAGATATTAAATCGAAAAATTTTAAATAAATTCTTAATTAACTAATTTACAATTTTGATTTTTAGTAAAAAAAATAAATTAAAAATATCAGTAAACTGCATAAATAAGATCTAAGATACTGTCAGTATGATGGATAGATAAGTTGCTTACGTGTAGTTTCTTTCTTCCACTCCTTTGAAGAAAGAAATTCTTTCAATTAGTGATCCTTTCATATTTAACGTACCTCGTTAGATTCAGAATATAAGGTAATTTTCTTGACAGGAGATTGATATATTATTTATTGATCTAGTCGTAGATTTGCAGTTAAATAGTAACAAAAGACAAAATGATAAAGTGATTTATGCTTTGTAACTAGAGGATAATAGTGCCAATTTGCTTATTTTCTTATTTTATTCATCTCTTATATTTTTAATGCTACACTAAAAATATNTTCGCATTTACTAATTAATAAAAACACTTAAAATTCTCTTAAAAGCATCGAAATCCAAATATTTAGATCACATTTTGTTTTTACAAATAAACAAATTTTGTATTAAATAATACAAAAAAATGCATTATATATTTTAGAAAAATAAATTTTAATGTGACCTAAAATATATATGCTTTTGTAAATGTATTTTCGAAACATAATAGTAATGGAACGACGTATTATGGGAGATTATAGATGAATAATGTTCAATGTCATTTCGTAATATAGCTAAGAATTTTGCAATGTCCCTGAGAAGAGCACATTTTCTTCTTAGTAGTAGTCTTGCAAGTGCAATTTTGTCTTGTACGTGTCATTATTGACCCTAGATACTATACCTCCGCCCGTATCAGATTTCCTCAATATCCTTCTACTTTTCGGGATCTAGATCCACTTTCCTTCCATTAGAGTAGGAAGAAATCCATCTCTAGAGTACGATCCTGCAATCTATTTTTTTGTTTTTGCTTTCTTTTTCAAAGTAATTTCCCTAGTTATATTATTTTATCTTATTAATTTGAGCTTACTTNTGTATCGAATACTATTTTTTATTTTTTCTATTTATTTCTTTTTCGATTTATCGAATAGTTGTAGGTAACTTTTTCGAGATTTCCTTGGTTTGAATAGAATTTGGAGTTTCTCGGTCGTGAACTATATAAACATTCACTCAGTTATCCAGAAATATTATCTTCTTATATAAAGTATTCTCCTTTTTTTTTTAATTAATATTTGTAAACCCATATGCTATCGTGAACATTTTATTAAATATTGCATTTTAAAGTTTTATTTATTCAAATAACAAATAACAACTTAATGTTTATATGTTTAAAAAATTGATTAATAAAATCATTCGAAGGACTCTGATAAGAGGTAGACACGTCACTCGGTCATTCATTTTATTTGGTTTTGATCACTAATATTAATAAGAAACAAATATTGCATAGAGTTTTTGGAGTTTAACCCTTGTCATTTAGAAATGATTAAAACATTAAATTAAAAAAATAATACAAAAAATGCAACTATAACATATTTATTTTGTACTCGTTCAGTTCCTCCTTAGTCTATTGTGTTATGTCACTCTACATACGGAATTTGTAAAATAAATAAACTACATTACGAAAAATAATGTTTTATTAACCCCACCATTTTAAAGATTTTTTTATAAGGCTTGACAAGAATTCATTTTCTCTAAAAGTAAATAATTGATCCAAAAAGTTGTTTTTAAAAACCCTAGAGCCATACTCTGTCTTACTCTGAACATTTTAATTAATACAAAAACTTTTAAAATGCGTCAAAAATTTAATATGATTTTATCCAACCAACAACCTTCCATATAAGCTATTCAATTTTTAACATTTATTCATTCAAAAACCACTTTCTCCTTATCTTTTAGCGTTTTCGTATTTATTAAAATCTGAGCATTGTAATATAATGCATTCTTATTATAATATTTTTGTTTCCCCCACTTAATAAAAGCTCTTCAAAACTACGCGAAGAGATTTGTACTAAATCGGAGTAAAAACTTGAAATTCAAAAATGAAAATAATTAAAATGTATAGTTTTACAAATTTTCAAAGTCTACTAAAATGTAATTTAAATAGATGTTATTAAATGTTTTTATATTTAACTAATATCTTTTCAGGAAATTTTTAAAGATCTCTTTATAACAATTATATCCATTTTAAAAATACTTAGATAAGAAATGACTTTTTAAAGGAAATTTTCAGAAAGAATCTCACTTTTAGATATGTTTTCACACTTCATACTCATTACATATATAATAAATTTTAATTACAGTATAAAGAAAGAGATTTGAGCGATTAGAATCGAATTTTTGAAACAAAAATTACAGTCAAATATCTTTCTCATAATAACTATTTTATATAATAAAGCATAATAACCAAACATATATAAATGTTTTACTACCCAATTCTAATATAACTTCGATATATTTAGACCTTAATAATTAAGTTATCACTTCCACAAAATGAATAAATATTGAAAGGAGTTTACTTTGTCATATATTCTTTGTTATTTTGTTAATATTTTTTGCACTAAAACTGCAAGTCTGTGAATACGTCTGTGTGTATGTATGTCCTGAGAATTTTCAAATTCTTTGAAAATATCTACTGCTTTGCTTTATCAAAATTTAGATTATCATTCGTCATGAGAATAGAAAATTTCAGGAATATGAAATCATGATAAATTGCAAATTCTAGAAAAATTTATTACTTTTTTTTATTACTTTTTACAATATTTTATTATATTATTTTGCTTTTTATTTCTAAATAATATATAACATTTTAAAATTTTTGTTTAAATAAATAAATTTTATATTTATCGTAATTATCATCGATAATTAAATCTAATTTAGCTTATAATTTATATCTGTAATGTGGCAATCCTCTTTTATTGTAATTGAAAATTATAATAAAAATAAAACAATTCAAATGCACTATATTTAATTTTAGGCCAACATTTTTTTAAATTTAATTCATTTATTTTTTAATTTAATAAACAAATATAGTATATTTTTCATTAGAGAATATATCCTGTATAGTAAAGGTGGAAGAGATAAGATTTATAATAAATATAAAGAAAAACTTTCATGTAATGAAAATGCTTATTTTATCAGTTGATAAAAAAATAACTGGTATTAGATAAAGGGATTTAATAAAAGAATGAAAATATTTTAGAATTTACTTCTTTCTTTCGTTTCTTTCCTTGTTCATAATTAAATATTGCAGTATATAATAGAGAATGTATATGTATAAGATTTTTAATCAATGTTGTTTATTATAAGAAATCATAATTTTAATTAAACAATGTGATTGTAAACAAAGAAACTAATACAGTAGATTTTAAGTATTAAATAAATAAAATAACTTTGTCTTATTTTAATATCCTTATTTCAAAATTTCTTAATTATATAACATTATCTGATTGGAAATAAAAATAAAATAGATGAAATCACATGTAAAAGAACGTTTTTATGATCTAAAAGTAAGTTATTCTATACCAAAATTAAAAATTTAACAAAAAAGAAATATAATACAATTTACAATGATCTAAGCAATGTAATTAATATATGCTCCAAGTTAAATCTGTCAGTAACATGTATTACATACATTATATTATGACAATTGTTCACTACATAATAATTTACTGAAACTCATATATTCATCAAAATTAAATTTTTATATAATCTTGATCATTATGTGTACGAATATTATAAATAAAATTACTTACTTTTTTAAAGATATTATTATTATTATAAAATTACTGAATGGTAAATCAATATAAATAAGAATAGAAAAATGTAGTCTTCAATAATTCATAGGTTTAGATTATTTTATTATTTGGTTTATTATTTTATCCCTATTCTAATATACTAACCAATGTATTATCAGGTCACGTACAAATTTTAAATTATTAACTTACTTCTTAATACAAGAATAAACTTCTAAATAATACCACGATATATTTCAAAATTTTAAAATAATATTTATTTAGATTTATTAATGATAAATATGTTTGAAACTTTTCGTTTTACGAAATTAATTTACCATAAATATATGCAACAAAACATCTTTTTATATATTTTAATTACAAAACTTAATTAAAATATAATTTATTATAAAATACTATAGTAAAATAACTTTAGTACTTGATAGGAATTTAAAAAAATATATATTTAAATTCCAATTAAATTGATCAAAACAAGAATAATCTCTTATGTTCACTTGTAAACAGCATCATCACTGTTTCGTGTAAGCGACTTAAAAAATAAAATAAAAACTGTCAACATATGATGACTATTAATTAATCAAATTTAATAAAAATGAACCAACAAAAAGTAAAATTTACTTTATTTTCTATTATTAAAATTACGGTATAAATACCTGTAAACAGTATCACACGATATTATACTTCTAATAAATTGAGCGACATAAAATTAATTATTAAAAATAAAATAAATCTATACTTAACTTTTTAAATTGAATATTAACAAATTAAAAAGAAAACAAAACCAAAACTTTACAGTAATAATCAAAAGATTAACAGTTAATTGCCAATTATAAGATATTTCATGTTATTTAAAGATGAGAAAATAATCCCAAGATTTTAAATTAAATTCTTTTTATTATTTCTTATTAAATTTCATCCAATCGACGACATAATCATATTGAATAATAAGTCAACAATAAAGTAAAATTCTAGAGATTTGTATTGCCAAAAGTAATAATAAGCATGATGCAATTATATTAGATTTTTAATATTTTTAATTTTTATTGCCATAGGATATTGTTAACTAAAATTAAGCTTAATTATGATTTTCCTGTTTATCTCTATTAATAGATATGAACTAATGAATATGAATTAAATAAGTGAATATAATAAATCCAATAAATGATGTAATAAGCATTTTACTAAGATAATTACATTTTATTTTTAGAGTAATTTAGGGATAAAGTAATAAAAATCATAAACTATTTATGAACATCTAAAGCAATTTNGGAAGTCTTTTTCCTCCATTCTTTTGCATGATTGAACTATCATAATCTTATTCCACTGATTTCCTCTAGCAAACTTTCTAAAGCTCAAGCTTTCTCTAATCTCTTCAACTTTTATTTTAGTCAAATTCTGACTAATTTAAACGATCTATGTTACTCACCCAACACTGTTTTTCTAGTGTTTATAACTTTATGATCCTAACACTTTCATTTTGAATAAAAATGTCTTTTTAATTTGTTAATATCCTTGAAGATGAATTATAAGAACCTAAAAGTACTAAGATAATAAATCTTCTATTTAAAATTTTCAAAAATTGATGCTTAAGAAATGTCTTAATTTACAATTCTATTTTTTACATTGTTAGAAAACATACTTTTAGAAAAAATATCACATATTGTACATCCAGTAAGAAAATAAATCTGCTTTAAAATTATGTATACCGTAAGTAGAGACAAATAGTAAACACACAAATTGGAACATTTGCAATAATACAGTAATGCAACCAAATGGCAGTGTTCCTGTGCATAGATACATCATTCCGAAAATAGACTGACACTTCAAGCACATGTTCTAACCAAATATAACCACTCAAAATGTAACAGCAAACGTAGACATTTTAATTGAAATTATCATATTATGAAGATAATATTTACGTAGATATAAATCTTCTGGTTACTATTTTTAGGAAATTGCATTTGACTTGGAGATTGAGAAAGATAAAAATTTTATCAAAAGAGATATAATGTTCCAAACTTTCATTGAAAATTTGCTTATTCATCTAACTGAAATTTAGAATTACAGAAAGATTTTGGATTAAAATACTTTTGATATCGTTAATATAAATTTACAATTAAAAAGAATAGTAATTTTAAATTCAATTAATATATAACTATTATTTAAGCTCTAAACTACGGCATTTCTAATATAATTTACGCTAAAATCTGTATTAGGGGTTCGCTAGCCACTTCTTGTATAAGTTTTAATGATCGCTAACCACCACTGACGAATCAAGCCAGTTATCTGCAAATTTATAAATTATTTAGGGTAATTTGGAGGTATTTAGGCTATATAGGCCTATATATTTATACATACAATAATAATTCATATATGTTTAAATTTTAGTGAAGCACACAATTTCGAAGTTTTATTTATATTTAATAGGAAAAAAATCTATTAAATCTGATTTTATCCTGTTTCTAATTTATTCTTACTTTGTATCAGTATGGTAAAGAATTTTAGAATTTAATTTAATTTTGGGAAAGTATCGACAATCAAAAAGCGATAAAGAACTTCTAATATATAGTTTAGTATAAATAACTCTTCTTATTATATAAAAATGAAAACCTTACTTTAACATAAATCTACAATTAAAAAATTTATAAATTCCATGAAGTAATGAAACTTAGGTTCAAAACTAATTAACAAGAATTAAAAATAATTGCCGAAATTTTGTGTGTTTTAAGTTCATGCACATAATATTTTCACCTGCTAATATAAAAATAAAAAAAGTGCTGACAGCTGCTATTGATTTTCAAAACATCAGTATGGTGTTCCAATTTTGGAAAGGTGAATATTAAGTTAATGCAAATTTGGTTGAAGCCCACAGGCCTTTTTTTTAAATTACAAATAATTATTCACGTAGACCCCACATGAGAAAATCACCTGCATCGTATTATATATTAAAGTTTCATAATAAATTTTTTACTTCCTGATTACACAGAAGTCATATTTGATGCTTGGAATGTTTTTTTTTGTCTACAAATAAATTATTTTTAGTATATTCTTAAAACTTGTGCAGAATTATAATTATTTAATATTTTAATCTATAAAATTTCTTTTAAATTTAAATAAAAAAAGGAAGTACAGTTTCAGTATTATAAAGTTACTAATGACTTGAATTAAGACTTAAAAAGTTAAATACGTTTATTAAATTAAGTTTAATTATAAAATAACTAATGAAAATGGAGATAAAATTTGATGATATCGAAGATATTTGGGAATTCATGTGCAACACGTTCGCATTTGAGCGAATCCTCTTGAATGATCATTTTGTTCTTGCGGAATCAATTGTATGAGAAACCCAATGGTCCACGTTGAAATGAAACCTATAGAAGTGCAGTGGAAAAATACAAGAAGATAACGGAGTGTGACAAGAATGCTAGCGGCAAGTCGATACAGGGAAGAAGACTACGTTATCGCAAAGAGGTTGTCTTGGGCTATATAGGATTGCCACCAGATAATGGCTAATTGTTACGGTAGGAAATACCACCAGGGGGTGATTTGTATGGTCTACACATGCCAAACCAACATGCACTATATCGACACCTGTAGCAACCAAAAGGAAAGATTCAATTGGTTTATAGTTATTTCTTCAAGGTAGAAAAGAGAAATTAAAAAAAAAGTACATAAAAAGAAGAACCAAAATTGAATTTTGTACTATTTATTTGTTCGTTTAACTTTTCGAAATTTTTAGTTTAATTCGTAAAAAAAATACTAAAGTATTTGATAAAAGCTTTTTAAAATAACCCAATTTTACTCTAATCATTTTACATGATACTGTAGCTAAAACACATAAACTTTAATTTGTTTACATTATTATTTACAAGATTTATTTAATGAGTAAATAATTTAAAATTCCTTGAAAGAATTATTGTATGATTAATTTTAAAGTAAATCAAAATAAAGAAATAAGAAAATATTTTCGATTTCTGAGCTTTAATTTTCAGCTTTTGAACGTTAAAAATTCAAAAATTGACACTATAAATATGAAGAATTGCATAATTTTATTGTTTTTATATTTTAAAATGAAAAAATTATAAGTAAATCCTTATTCCAACATAAAATACAATTAAAAAAATAAAGTATTCAGTTATGCATCTCGCTTGTTCTTAAAATAAATAATTATTTTATTGGAACATAGTGAAATTTCTCATAAAATTTAGTCTCATTTTTGCATTTATTAATAAAAATAATATAAATAATTTAATTCGATGACTTGTTTATTTTTCTAAAGAAGATTTAAAATAATAAAATTGTACTTAGCATTTATTAAGCGATGACTATTCAAAATATAGAAAATTTGAATTAAATTATTTTTTTTTGTAAAGTTTAAGTTAGTTTATATTAAAGAATAAAGTTAATTTATTGTATTTCTTAAAATATATTTAAATTTTTAATAGTTTTTACTCATTAAAGTAATTGAAAACTTTAGGTAGACATTTTAATTGAAATTATCATATTATGAAGATAATATTTACGTAGATATAAATCTTCTGGTTACTATTTTTAGGAAATTGCATTTGACTTGGAGATTGAGAAAGATAAAAATTTTATCAAAAGAGATATAATGTTCCAAACTTTCATTGAAAATTTGCTTATTCATCTAACTGAAATTTAGAATTACAGAAAGATTTTGGATTAAAATACTTTTGATATCGTTAATATAAATTTACAATTAAAAAAATAGTAATTTTAAATTCAATTAATATATAACCTTAGATTCAAAATTTATATTCTAATTCAATTTATTTTTTGCTTTGTTTTTTATTATTATTTTTTAAATAAATATCCAAATAAAGTTTAATTTTTTTTCTTATGTGTATTATCATTAGATGAGAATTCAGATAATATTTATATGGTTTCAACTTCTAGATTCAATCGTTTTTTCTTTTTTTCTTTATCATCAGATGTAGACACTTCTGTCGATTTTCCTATTGTTTCCACAAACTTTTATGATAAGATTAAAGGCAGCGATATCTACTTCCTCTCAAACTATTTTCAGATTTCTTTTTTCATTACTGTTATTCAACTAAAGATGGATTTTTACTTTAAAAAAAACCCTGTGAAACATATTGAAGGTGAATTTTTATTTTAATGATAAGTAAATTATTTCAAATAGTATTTTTACTGTAATTATTTCACTTGTAGAAAGATACAGTAATAACAATTTTAATTTTATTTTTACAATAAAAGAATTGTTTCAATAAATAGTAATAAGGAATCGGTTAATAGCTTAATTTAACTTGGTTGAAATTAAATTTTTGTCATCTATAACAATTTTAAACCAATTTTATTTAATTTTTTCTTTCATTCCGAGCTAATAGATGTTCTCGAAAAAAGAAAAATACATTGAAAAATAAAATAAAATAAAAAATGTTGGTGTAAAATTAAGAAGTAAATATTTAAAGGAAACATTTTCAGATTTTTTTTTAGTAGTTAGTTTTCTTCTTGTTTTCCTCAGTTTAAATTTAATTTGAGCGTAATTTAAACTTATTGACAAAAGTTATAAAGCGATACTTTTGGAAAATTTGTAATGCTATTGGGCATTAGTCAATGCTTTTAAAAAATGGATCAATATAAGTAACATCAAAAATAATGACAATTAATTAAAATGAAGAAGTAATTATACAAAGGGAAAGAGATATATATACCACCTCTAGTTAAATTCTTCACTAATCTTGCGAGTTAACTTTGCAATAACTTTCTTTTAAAGAACATCTGCTTGTTTCCACGAGAAACTATCTTTTTAGTATTTTATTTGCTTTTATACGCAAACTTCTTAGGAACTAGAGAATCTTTTCATAAAATAATTTCGAATATGTATCCTCCAGCGACATCGACTGACATTCGCACTAATGATCTAAATGCCTAAAGTGTAATTCTGTACTAATGAATGCCAAAAGATTACATATATATTTTTTCGTTTTTCTGAACATGTTTGTCTGCAAATAATATAAAATTAATCCTTCTTGCTTGCTTTAATTTAAGTTTCAGTACAAATTAATACTGGTTAGAATCGTGTTTGTTACCTAACAATTTTGAAATGACAAACGTCGTTCTTTAGACAAATGACATGAATAAAGTCATCTGTTACCATCTTTGCGTACGGTTGAGATGATAGTCTTGTTACTTTATGCGCTAATGTTCATTGTAATTGGTAGTTTCAAAGGTCTATCGATTATTATAGTACTTGTCTTTGTAAATAATTGTAAGAGGGATCCAAGATTTATTCTATGTGATCTAAATAATTGTTTTAGCAATATCGGTTGTCAACCGAAAATATATATTTTAATGACATATCATTATCATATCAGAACATAGAAAAGCAATTGCCAATAATGTAGATAAAATAATAAATCAATTTTAATTCCGATTCAACGATATATAACTCTAAGCTCTTTAAAACTACGGACAATTTATAAAATTTCATGTTTATCTATAATTAAAACGTGTTAATCGCCTGTAAAATAAATAATCCGATTCAAAAATCTGGAAATAAAAATAATAGAGAAATTCTAAAAGATTGACAACAATTTAATGTTTAAAATAAAACCACGAAATAATTTATTTTCAAAATGGATGTATCAATAGAAAAATTGAGTTTGATTGATAACAGACACTATGTAGTTTCTTTAAAGAGTTTCAATTGGTTTATCAAATAATACAGTAGTTGTAGATATAACATTTTAAAAACTAAATGTATTTCTAATAAAACAAAATTGAATATTAAAAATTTTAACTTAAAGAAAGTGCTGTATTACGTTAAAATTTTAAGATGTTGTTTCCTATCGAAGCAACAATTACATAATGCAAACTGAATTATTAATCCTTTTTTAAAAATATATAATGCTGAATCGAATAAAAATTTTAAAATTTATATATATATAAAAAGAATTTATATAAAAGATCTTTTCTTTGCTTTATTATTATTGCTATTATTAATTTTTTTTGATTGAATAGGTTTATTTTTTGAATCTATTTATACAGTATTTAATATTAATATGTATTGTTACTATTTTAGGATTCGTGATAAATTATTCTCTATCTTTTTATTGATTAATATTTATTTTATTCATTACTTTACTATAATACTGTTTTATTATAATTTTTAAAATTCTTAATAACCTTGTTTTAAATTATGAATGAACTGATGTTACAATATATCACTAATAACTACATTCGAACTTGACAAAAAAAAAAATAAATTCTATTTTTAGAAAGATTTTTTTTGTCATGAGATTTTGATTTTTTTAGACAGGTGCACTTGTAAATAATAAAATCAGATTACTAAAATCCTCCTTATTTTCTATCGATAGAGTTATTTTGAAATAGCAATTTTAAATTTTTTTTAAACTTAAAAGTTACTTTATGAAAAGAAAAAACTCTAAAAATGCTTTGAAATAATCTAAAGGAAATGAAATTTGTCATTCAAAAGATTTTATCATCGTTTTTACAGGAAAAAAAATGAACAAGTTACTTTTAAAAATTTGCTTACTGTGTTTGCTTTTAACAATAAATTAATTTATAAATTTATATTAATATTAATAATAATAATAATAATAATCTATTATTCATTTTAATGATTTTTATAGGATAAACATAATAATGTATATTCTTTATCGTTATAGATTTCAGTCGACTAAATTGTTTCTACCTATTTAGACAATAGGTACCAATGTTAGTTCAGTATGATTCATTAAAATAAATAAATAAACAGTTCGCTCATAAATCTCTAACAAAATAGGAAAAACTGTTCATGTAGGGATATTTGCACGAAAGAAGGATTCATTCAATTATCGTATCCTGTACTTTGTTATAGATTTATTACATAGCGTGTGGATTCATAATTAATATGATTATATGTCTTAATCGCAAACTGCTTATTACAATAATTTTTACTAATTCCAGTTGCATATTTATAAGTACTGTACTGTACATATGAAAAATAGTATCTACAAGTTGTATTATTTCTATGAGCTATTATAGAGTATATATATTTAACAATAAGCTAAGAAAACTGGTGCATAAAAATAATGTAATTTCTACTACGTTTTACTATATTAATACGATTTGTATTGTTATTGTATAAATCTTTANGCAACAATTACATAATGCAAACTGAATTATTAATCCTTTTTTAAAAATATATAATGCTGAATCGAATAAAAATTTTAAAATTTATATATATATAAAAAGAATTTATATAAAAGATCTTTTCTTTGCTTTATTATTATTGCTATTATTAATTTTTTTTGATTGAATAGGTTTATTTTTTGAATCTATTTATACAGTATTTAATATTAATATGTATTGTTACTATTTTAGGATTCGTGATAAATTATTCTCTATCTTTTTATTGATTAATATTTATTTTATTCATTACTTTACTATAATACTGTTTTATTATAATTTTTAAAATTCTTAATAACCTTGTTTTAAATTATGAATGAACTGATGTTACAATATATCACTAATAACTACATTCGAACTTGACAAAAAAAAAAATAAATTCTATTTTTAGAAAGATTTTTTTTGTCATGAGATTTTGATTTTTTTAGACAGGTGCACTTGTAAATAATAAAATCAGATTACTAAAATCCTCCTTATTTTCTATCGATAGAGTTATTTTGAAATAGCAATTTTAAATTTTTTTTAAACTTAAAAGTTACTTTATGAAAAGAAAAAACTCTAAAAATGCTTTGAAATAATCTAAAGGAAATGAAATTTGTCATTCAAAAGATTTTATCATCGTTTTTACAGGAAAAAAAATGAACAAGTTACTTTTAAAAATTTGCTTACTGTGTTTGCTTTTAACAATAAATTAATTTATAAATTTATATTAATATTAATAATAATAATAATAATAATCTATTATTCATTTTAATGATTTTTATAGGATAAACATAATAATGTATATTCTTTATCGTTATAGATTTCAGTCGACTAAATTGTTTCTACCTATTTAGACAATAGGTACCAATGTTAGTTCAGTATGATTCATTAAAATAAATAAATAAACAGTTCGCTCATAAATCTCTAACAAAATAGGAAAAACTGTTCATGTAGGGATATTTGCACGAAAGAAGGATTCATTCAATTATCGTATCCTGTACTTTGTTATAGATTTATTACATAGCGTGTGGATTCATAATTAATATGATTATATGTCTTAATCGCAAACTGCTTATTACAATAATTTTTACTAATTCCAGTTGCATATTTATAAGTACTGTACTGTACATATGAAAAATAGTATCTACAAGTTGTATTATTTCTATGAGCTATTATAGAGTATATATATTTAACAATAAGCTAAGAAAACTGGTGCATAAAAATAATGTAATTTCTACTACGTTTTACTATATTAATACGATTTGTATTGTTATTGTATAAATCTTTACGATTTAAAACCTTTGAGAATTATAAATATTTTATTCTATATCAAAAATATAAAAATGTAGTATTTATATTTTTATTTAAATTAATTTTATACTATAACATGTTAAAGTTTAACAAGCTTCCTGTCTATTTTATTTGCGATAAAATAAATTTTTAATTAATATTTAGAATTGTTTGTTTCAAATTTTTATATACAATATTTATAATTTCATATGTATTTTCATTGTATGTAATTTTAAAATGTTTTATATATTTTTTACCTAAGAATATAGGCTACATAATATCACTTTATATTATTTAATATTAACATTTAAGAAAAGAATTTTTTATTTACGCATTTGTTAATAACTCAGAAGCGAAAATGTCAAAGGAAGGAAATAATATTTTTTATTTTGTTATTTTTAATTTAGATCTAGAAATTTAGAAAATGACATTTCCGAATACGTTCGTTAGAATAGAGGAAAAAAATCGGCCCGTTTTCGGATTAGCGTATTACATTAATGCGTATTATAAGTGAAAGTGATTTGATACGTAATAAATTATTATTTGTATTTTGTTTGGTGTCCACTCGAGTCATAAATCCGAAGAGCGGAGCTATTATTTATTGGGTTTGTCGCCGTTGCGGCAGACATCCGGCTCCTGCTTTCCTACTTTGTCCACCAGAGTGCGCTAACGCCGTCTGTCGAGAGAAGAGGTGGCGAGTCAAATGGCGTACGGCTTCAGTGCTGGTTGCAGTGTGTTCGTGTATTAGAGTTTGGACTTTACGTGAAATCACTTCTTGGCCGTCATGGAAGTGGAATACAAACTTTTAAAGTGGATATTATGTCTTCTACTTGTACAAAGTAAGTGATATTTACAATTTAACTTGTAAGTTTTATTATAGTTTATTACGAAGGGGGATGAAAAACCGTTGGAAGAATATCTGATGTGGATGGACGGTTGAGATGCGTTTGTCCAGTAAAATGGTTGGAGAATCGATAAATGTCTTTCAGTTTGAAAGTTTTGTGGGAAAATTGTCTGACATGACATCATTGGCGGTTAGAGTAACACAAAAGCAATTTAAAGTCGGATAAGTTAAGTTTTTCTTCTGTCTGGCCTTACTACCTGGGCAGGTGGGAAGCTTTCTCCTCAGCCTTAGGCACTAACGACTGACAGGTGCTGGGAACCTTTAGTAAATCGACGTTGATTCCTTTTTTAACAATTTAAATCTCGAAGGATGTTGTGTTGATATTTGCATTTCACAAATGACTTCTTCTAACTAATATCATTTTAATCGCTTTATATTTGCGATTGTCTATTATCCAAATTTCATTTTTTTTATTTGATTGAGTTTATTAAAATTATAATTTAAAATAATAAATTAGCGTTATTTTTATGTATAGGATGGTTCTTTCTTTCGTTTCGGAAACTCTGCATTGTGTTTTTTTTATTTTAATTAAATTGTATACATTATTAAAATAAAAACTCTTCTAATTACACGTTTTTCTTCTAATCTTATTGTTAAAAGTTTCTTCCAAAATTGATATATATATATATAATAGCTTATAAATAAAATAAAATACGTTAAATCAATCAAATTATCGAAATTTAAATTGTAAATCTTTCGTGACCATAAAAATTCGAGAATAATCTACAGATCTACACACAAAAACTAAGATACTTGTTGAATTAATCGTGTCGTATACAATAAAAATTCACGAGTAAAAATGTATTTAATGGGCATCAGAATTATTGTAATTCGTTATTTTATAATAATTATATATTACCCAAAAAAGAGGGAGGAGGAAATGTTGACACGAAGATTTGTAACTTGTGTAAAAGTTGACAACACCCCGTTTTCCCGAAGTCTCACCTTGAATGACGGTTGTCTGCCCATTCTTATCTTTTTCCACTTGACTTGTATTTCCAGGAAATTCGAATACAAAACAAAATTAAGGACTAAAAAAGAATTTATATTTATAGTAATATACAAGTTATTATATCAAGGATAAAAATATATATGTGAATAACAACACAACTTATACTATGTAGTTATTATTTTGACGTCACCATTTTAAAATTGGTTATGACATAACCTGTAACANTAAATTATATTGTTACAACTGTGTTTTTAAAATAATATATTATTCTTTAAACCATTTTATTATTCAAAAAAAAAATTATGCTTAAATAAGGTAATCATAATTTAATATTAGAGAGAGTTAGTAAAGATTGTGACTCACGAGCTAGAAAATCTGCTTGTGTGCATAAAGTTCCTCATTCTGTTACTAGAAGTGATTATCATATTCAAAAACAAGTTCTGTCGGTTTTCCAAGTGGGCTGGTTTCACGAATGTTGCTTAAAGGAAAATAATACAGCCAGTTGCTGTAATTAGTCTCTGGGTCAAAGCTTCCATTTTATGATATATATCCTTTTATAGATCCAGAGATTGATAAGTGTGTTTAGCCCAATGACCTCAGTATATTGCAGGATGATGAACTTAAGAAAAAATATTCGAAATAAGTAACTAAAATTCAATTTGTATATTTAGAAGTGGAAACGAAATAAAAATCTCTAGATTGCCGGTTTTTGATTTTATCCAATTTTTATATTTTAGAATTAAACGAACGAAGGGGGGAAACACAATTGAGATAAAGCAGTGTGGTAACTTGATAAATTGTTTAAAGATTTTCAAAATTTCTCTTCCAAATGAGTTCTTTTGCCTGCATCGTAACTGTTCATTTGTAATCGACTCATCGCGTAGATTTATCAAAACTTCTCTGGCTTTGTGCCCGTTCCTCTTATTCCAGGATAAATAAGTTAATTGTCAAATCGGCAATAATTCATGGTAGCGTATTAAAATGGAGAATAAAATTTGGGATTTGATTTGATTTTGAAGTTGAAAAATTATATAATTCCCGAATTTTTTTTACAAAGGAACACGCTTAAGATTAAATATTTTTAGAATTATATCGACTTTTTTGAAAAATTATTAATCATTCTTCGTGATTACGGTTAATTAGATAAAAGAAGAAGAAAATTTTTTTTGTTTCCTTTCCTGTTTAGCAAGATAAAAGACATAGGTAAAGTTCATTCAAAGTTTATGCTCCAGTTAAGAAAAGACAATAGAATAATATCCAGTAGCGACCCTTTGGGATAAAAAGTAGAAAAAAATCTCACAATTTGGCGACATATTAAATGACTCTGAGTAGATATATGTCGATAAGAGAAGATCGGTTATCTTGCCAGCGAAACAAAGATGAATTCAGTCGTCACAAAAGAGCTTAGGAAAGAGCTTAAGTGTAGAGCATGGGGAACGATCTGGTTTTTCTGAGAAAAATGACATTGTCTAGTTGTACGTTGAAGTCGATTAAGCGTCGTCCTTCTCAATTCGACATCATTACCTTGGTGACAAATATTTCTAATCGTGCTGTACAGCATTTTTGATATTCTTTCCTCCGAAAAGCTGTTTTCGTCTCTTATCGACTTTTTATAAGTGGCAAACTACCTTATCTTTGGAGAGATGATGGCTGCCAGTATGTGCTTAAAATTTTAAATAGTACAGAACTTGGCGATATAGATTTTTGTTTTAAGAAAATAATCAGAGCAAAACTTTCTAATTTCAACATGTAAACTTAAAGCTAAATGCATTTTACTGTCTCAATACTGTATAAACTGGCGCCGTTCTAACGTGTCGTCAGAATGGCATATCAATAAGTACCAGTCACGAAGGAATACTATTGATCCATTGTTTCGAGTAAACAGTTTGAAATGAAATGTATTTCCCTTGATTTCTACTGAATGGTACCGTGCAATATGTAAAACTGTCCGACCGCCCCTTCGCTTAATTAGTCCTGTCATACCCATTACTTGTCTGACATGCTCGCTTTTGTCTTTGTTGTGTGCATTTGCAAAATATAAGGTGAACAGATGGAGAAGAAATAAAATTGATCTACATGGTGACTGGATGTCGCGTGGGTACTCTACATTCATTCACCACTCTCAGCAATTTTATGTCAGTGATACATGAAAATGTAATAAAATACTCTGATGGTCTTTGCACCACCAAGCTCTGAAGAATCTTCGTTCAGGTTTTATTCGCTTTGTTGTAGCTTACTCCCCTATATAAGTGTAACGTGTTTATAAAAACAATCGATTTTTTGTCATTTTGTTAAGCCAAACAAATAATACAAATTCTTCTAAATCAATTTTTTCCTTTTAATTTCGATCTGTTGAATGTTTCGTTTATACTAACAAGCAGTAATAATAATTAAACAATTTCAAACATTAAATAGTCTAAGATTCGTAATGTTTATCGATTATTACAGAAATAATTTATTAAATTCAATAAATATAATAAAATGATTGATTTGAAGAGTCGATTTTTCGTTTCCTTCCTTTCTGAAGAAAAACTCTTTTAAGAAAGATTTAAAGAATACAAGTAACACTCGAAGTCGACTTGAATGATATTTGATACAGAATAATTCAGTGTAATGGGAAAATCATTGTTAAATGCGTTTCAAATCCGAACATTATATTCTTTTTTTTTGAGTATTGTATATTACGATCGAAATGTTTTCCCCCTCATAAGTTAGATAAGTTCTTTCAAGTAAAAAAAAATTCCCCTATATATATATATAAAAATATCGGAAACATATTTCTAACGTATCAATAAGTATCGGTTGGCAAAGGGAAGAATCTCTGTACTGAAAATATCGGAGACACTTTGACATGGAATTGTAAAAGTGAGAAAGATACTGTACACTTGTACAATATTAGTGTTTTTGTTGAACATGACTATTCACTTTGTAAATTCTCTATGGATTTGAGATACTAGAAAGCTGTGTTTTTAATTTCCGATTTAAGTTTAGTTAAATTTATTTGAAACAATAGTAAAAATAAATTTTTTAAAAGATAACTAATGACATATATATTTATGATGTTTACATGGTGGTAACTAAATCAGAAATTAGGAAAGACAAACAACAACGTTAGACTGGTGTTTATCAGGGTAGTTGATGAAAAACAACTGTCGATATGTAGCGTAGGAAGGAGGAGGAACTTGGCACTTCTACGTCTATTTATTGTCACGTGTTGTTACCCATTTTCTCTTAACTGTGTGACTATCAAACATCCTGCAATTTCCTCTAACCTTTCTCGCTGCGGGAGAGTTTTTCTCTGAACTACTGCTAGCTTCATGATAAGCCAGTGAACACTTTTTGTAAATAATATCAAAGCGTAAACATATGTTTCGGTTTATTTTAACGCTCGTAGTAGTAATAATAATTTACATAAATATTTATGAAGTTCCTAATTTAGAATTTGACAGTAAATTTATTTATTTTTTGAAATTTAAAATTTACTTGTTTTTTTCCCTCTGTTTTTCTCGTTTTTAATTAAGTGTATTAAGGAAAATGAGATTTGTTAGTATAGTAATTACAGAAAGAGCATGTTAAGGTTCTAAAACATTCTTGCAGTGTTTCTCTGCTGGATTTTTTTACTTTTTACAGATCCTCTCCGAGTATTAAGCCATAATATTACATATCGGTCGCGAGTGGAGTAATGTATTTGTGTTTTTAAAGTTTAATATTGCATTTTTCTAGAAAATTAACTCGTTTAAAAAAATAGAAAAATAATAAATTACTTTATCTTTTAGATGTTTTTGTTTTATAATTTAACACTGAATTAGCGTAACCACACACTAATTATAGTTAAATTATTATGAGTTTATCCTTCAGATTAGACTAATTTTAAGATCAATAAGCTTGCAAACTAATACGAAATAATGATACAGGTTTTATAAATATTTTAATCTTCCATTTCAAACGAGGGATAGTGTTTTATTTGAACGAAGTAGAAGAATATAAATATTAAATGATTATTTTTTTCCATTTAAATATATACAGTATATATAATTCTATAGAAAATGATACAGTTAAACCTTTAAAACGTTGTTTTGTTTAACGTATATGTATCTTTAATATTGTTATACTGAATTGTATTTAAGAAACAGATAGTAGTACTTAACAATGTATTTTAAAAAGTAAAAAAACAGATGAAATTGTTATATAATGCAGAAGCGCCCTTGTTTAAAATAGAGGATAGTAAATACCATTAAAAATTGGTTTATTGCTTTTATCTTTATCAATAAAAAATTCGAAATATATAAGCTTTTAAATAAAGTAAGACGTTTTAAAGTAATTGTTTATTTCATTTTTTAAATTGTTCTTGTAGTTATCTTTAAATCGAACTTTATTTATAAATATAAATTGGCTTAAAATCATTCAGTAGTAATGATTATTATGAAGATTTACGTCACGTAAATTTGCCATTAATCTTGTTACAAGTCATACTTTTGATATTTAAAAATATGGGAAGCTCTAAATAAGATTTTATAAATCCTCGCATTAATTTGAAATAATCGATTATATTAGGAAAAAAAAATTAAATACATCAAAATTTTAAAAAAGTGTTGCAGAAGCAATTATTACTGTAATTATGAAAATTTGTGAATTGTAAAAGAATACTCATCTCGTTTCTTCAAACTGTTTTGCATATTATGCAAATTGTATGTATTTTTTTTTTATTATTATTTTTCTTGAAGAGAAATTAAGAAAATTTGAATTATCCTCGTGGCATTTGGAGGAGACAAATCCTTTGGAAACATATCTTTTTTTTTTTTTTTTTTTTTCAATTTGAGAAATCACAGGTGTTATTATATATTTTTTCCCCCTTACAAAATTTTGTATAATTTTGCCAGAAGTGAAGGAGATGATATTAAAACTTATCCTTCGTTGAAATATATGCGACAAAGTATAAAATACTTATAACCGACGCGACTGTAATTACCATCATCTGGTCATTCTTCTCGCATAGGGATATAGAATTTTAATTATGTTTACTTCATTCGTATATAATACACCACAGTATCGTATGCATACAAATTTATTTTGTAGCTGTAATTTTACAGTATCATCTAAGTCGCGTTTCCATAAATCATTATCAGAATTATTCCGTTCCACACTTTATTAGTTAAACAATAATAATGACATAATTACACTTAAAAATCTTTTTCTGTCATTTTTTTTCGTTTTATTTAATAATTTCTAGACTCCTACATTAATTTAAAAACAATTAAATATGATGTTATTGACAGGTGTTTTGTTCTAACATACATCATTGTTTCTTTTTTTTTAATGAAATTTAATAATGTTACTTTCTTTTTAAATGTTAGTTTATGAAATGTTTCGATCTCCCTGACACTAAGTAATATAAACTAACAATATTTTTTTTTTTCTTGTGGATACTGAAAAGTTTCGTGCTTAGTTTTTTTGTATTGTCAGCAACTTTTTTAAAAGAAATAATTTAATAACACTGTGCCAGCCGTAAAAATGTCAACTCGATGTCAAAACGTGTTCTGTTATAACCCAAGGGAAGGGATTATAAGAGACCGACTATGTATTACATTTTATTTCTGTAATGTTTGGAGCGTATTAAGTATTTACATTAGATCACGTTTTTAAACTTAGTATGTGGCAGAATTAAATTTAATAAAGAACTTTTTCTTCTTCGAATCTAAATAAAAACAGTTACTTTTTAACATTTATGTTAGACTAGAAATCATGATGATAAATTATATAAGCAATTTCGAGCTTGCTTTGAATGTAATATTACGAATTTGATTAAAATATTTTGCTTAAAAACATTTTAATTTAAAAAAATATTTTATTTAAAATATTCAGACGTGAAAAATTTGAAAGTAAAAACATTTTTTCCCTTCAGTTTTCTTATATATATTCTTAAAGAAAATCGGAGAAGATATTCTTGAAGTATCTTATTAAGAATTATAATGAAACAGTATTTGACTTACAGTTTAATTGTATTTTAAGAAGGATTATTTTTTATACTTTTTTTTTAGTGTCAATATATCGTATAATATTTTACGAAATTGAAATTATACCCATGACTTTAATTTATTATACAATTTCGAATCTACATAATACACTCCGATAGGAATTTTTTCCTTACAGATTTTCTGATTGTAACAGTGCTCTGCAGGATACTTCATTCTGCAAGATTTTTTTTAGTAATGCCAATTCCACGAATGCTGAACGTTGCTCTTACTTGCCCTTGCTTGTGACATTTAGCTACTTCATAATGTTTAAGTAAATGAAAACTGGTCTCCCTGCTGCGAAATTTAAAGCCGTGCAGTTCTAAAGAATAATAAAGGAATTTAAGGACCACTCCTTTATCTTATAGTCTTCGGTCACCGGTTTGCGAAAACACTTGTCTGGATGATCAGATCTTCACTTAAAAAAATTATCAAGCTTAATATCTTGCTTAATAAATCGACGTTATCTTCTCAATGTTTCTTAACATCGATAACTTTGTGTCAATGATGCTTGCAGTTGGAGTGTAGTTATAAAGATAGATTAAGTTCATCTATATCGTATTTGAAATCAAAACAAGATAATTTAATTTTTTTCCTAATCGAATCGTCTTATATCTGTTAAATTTGTGGTGTATTACATTTAACACAGATATAAGACGATTTGATTAGGAAGAACAATATGCAGTGTGGAATATATTGAGATCTATACACAAGTTTAAGTTTGAAAGACAAGGGACTTTTCGCCGAAAATGCCGTTTCTATTGTAAAATCGTACAATTACTAATTCGTAGGTACTTAAAGTTTTCTAATATTGAAAGGAAGATTCGTTCACTTGTATTTATTGACGCGTTAAGAAGGTGACGTTATTTAAGAAGGCACTACATGGAAGTTTGACTGTATATAGTTATTGAGTAAGCATATTATAGAGAAAAATCATTAGATAAGACAGAACTTAAGTGTGAGATTCATTACTTTGTATGAATAAATATACAATAATTCGCTTCGCAAACCGTAGGTTGTACAGAAGTTTTAAATTAATTTATAAATAAAAAATTGTTTTTAATAATTTATCATATAATGGCAACGAGAGAAAATCTAGAAGTCACAAAGTTACAAAAAAGCTGTTTTTAAAGAATTTACATTTTTCGCCCATTTCAGCAAACTTACAATATTACACTGCAAAACAATTTTATGCATCATAAATTGCGATCACGTAGAAATATACTTATAAAATATCATAAAACATGAAAATATCGCTACGAAATCTAAAAATTACCTCATGTTAAATTCAGTTATTTAATACTAAATTTATATCCGATGTCCCTTTTTGCATTAATTTGTAAAGAATAGTACAAGAAACGATTGCTTATGATTTTTTAAAGAAAAAATTATCATCTTTTGAAGAAATTTTTCTGCTTTGATATTCTGCCAATTCACTAGAATTCGGTGGCATTTAAGTATTTTAGCACTCTACTAAACGATTACTATAAAGCAACATATTTGGATTATTCTCTTCAGCAGCGAAAATTAAGTATTTCACACGTTTTTGGCTGTACTAGCAGACATCAAGAACATTATGTTCCTTTTCTAACTGAATTTAACACAACATTTAAATTATAAACGCAGGAAACAAAAATAGAACAATATTAAAATGTAGTAGGTACTGTACTGTAAATACTCTGTATCTAGAATATTTTTAAAATATGGCAAACGTATCTTTTATAATTAATATCTAGATGATATCCTCTTTGTATTGAATGTATGGGATATGGTAGCACTGAATGCACCGTGATGTATATTTCATCTTATATCTACCAATGAAAATAGACATGTGTTGTGCATGCTTATCTGGTACCTTCTTATAATATGTAATTTCATACTTTTGATAAGCGGTTCGCATCCTTATAATTGATACATAAGTTAAGGCAGATGCACAAAGGCGGCGAAATTAACGTGACATTGAATTAGGGCTACTACATGGAGGGAAATTTCTCCAATTGCGGAAAAGGAAGAAGTCCTTGTATTGAAGAATTGGCGGGTATTTGCAGATATTTTATGGAATAAAAGAAAAATTCCTATTTTTATTTTTTTTTTTAAATTAGAGGAAATTCTAGGCTATATAAAATTGTAAAAATATTTATTCAATTAGGTATACGAGGGAATAATCTAGATAATTCAGGTTTTACGTGGATTTATGCGGATTTCTTTGGAGGCGAAGCATAGGAGGGGGAAATTTGTTGCCCTCAAACCGGATATTGTGGAGAAGGTCTAGTGGCAACACTGCATTGAACGTCGACAACAGATTAAACCAATCACCCATTTTAATTGTCAAGGTCAAAAGAGGCGATTGGTAAGAGCAGACGTTGACATTCAGTGTCGCCTTAATTTTGCTGTCCATGTGCATCCGCCTTTATCTTTTGCATGTTGATAAATGACCAATTTCTTAACCATTCTACCGCCATTCGGATATTTGCTTGTTCTTAGGACTAAGTTCATAAAAATGCGGAAATATTTTTCGCGAAAATGACACAAGTTGCTGAGATTGATGCATTTTCTTTTTTTAGCTTCATATTATTATTCTTTGAGTGTAATGGTTAGAGTTTTCGTTGTGTATCTTATTTATTTATTGTTTTCATAACCCGAGAATGATGGATATTTCGTATAAGCACAGGGTCATGTTATCCAAGATGGTCTTCCCCACTGCATAGACTCATACAGTGGGATGAGTAAACTACATCCACTTTCATTCAATACTTTACATAATCAGAGTTTGTGCTTTTAGAAATATAGCCATCGATTTTATTATTTGGTTTAAAATGGAAGAAAGTTTATTTTAAACCGAAACGTCTTTGCATTAATATATAAAATAATATAATGGAATTAAGCAAAAATTATGTTAATTAGAACAGAATTTCTGAACGAAAACGAAAGTAATGTTGTTGGGGGATAGAATGAATTTTACGTGGAAAAAAATAATCGCAATCACACCAGCCATAACGTAAATAACACTGTCAAACGAAAGATGGACACATACGTAACAAAAAAGTAAATAAATACTTAATTGTGAATAAATAAATTGCTATTCTCTCGAATTTTGCCAAGGTCAATTAGTAAACACATTGCCTAATGAAAGTCCTAGGAGGCAGCTTTAAAAGGAGGTTGAGAAACATCGACTATAATTTACAATATTCGCGTATATAAAAATATAAATATTTGATTATATATAATCAATCACTGAAAATATTAGAAAAAACTAAGAGCAAACATACTGCAAATTAAATATAGCATTTACTTCTCTATCCCAGAAATTATTTTATTTTTTTTTCCTAACGGATGAATATTTCATCGGCTCAGTTGATCAGTGGGGGTCACATGTGGTCTAGCAACTTTAATAGAACGGCCTTATTCTATTACGCGTCGCTTTAATGACATTAACGGCTTACGAAGTAGTTTTTATGCTAAAAAACGTCAAATTAAATATCTTTTAAAAAATAGTCTGTAAATGATGGTTCAGTTTTATTATTATTTTTTTTATTAAAGTAGTTATTTATTAAATAAAAACTATAATTTTAGTGTAATTAAAAAAATGTCTTAAGAGTTTTTTCAAAAAGTGTTAATACTTTTTTTTCCTGAAAAATTGAATATCAATAGATCTTTATATGTAAAGGATTAATTGTAAATTAACTCCTTGTATTACCATTTTTGGATTTGCTGTAATTATTATTCAAACAACTATCACAATTGTAAACTGGAAGCGGCGTTGTATAGCTTGTATTAAATTACGAAATAATAGTTTGATAAGCTGCCAAGAAAGAAAGGGGGAAAAAACTGTTTTGTGTTTAAGTAATCGGAGATGGTTGTTAGCGCACTTTTCAGATTATTATCAAGGTCTTTTCATAGAAACTAAACGTTTGAATAACTGAAAAATATATAAAGAGGAAACAGTCCAGTTTATAAATCCTGCAAGGTCGATATAAATCATGTGGAAAAGAGAGTATCATTAATTTACCTCAGCTTCCTCTTACTCACCTGCCGTATTTATTTATGATGTAATTCTGTTCTACCTGTTAGATGATTCTATATATAGAAACTAGTCAAATTGTATTTTTCTTCTCTTATATTTAGAGGAATTTTGTAAGAAATAAGGTTTAAAAAATTTATATACTGTATACTTATTTCATATCCAGTTTTTAATTAAGATTAATGAACATAATTGGAAAATTTGTTACATAATTTCACCGATTTTAGTTTGCTACATTATGTTCAGATCGATTTTTTTTTCTTTTACCTTAAAATTATTCTAACTTGTAAGTAAATACGAGCCAAGACCAAAACGTAATATTTTTATAACTTCAGAAATAGTTTTCTTTGTCAGATTAAGGGTTTGTTTATTGCTCTAGAAAAGAAAACAAAAAGCTACCATCCAATTTGTTATATTCTAGATATAGAATCGATAAAAGTATCGTCGAAGAATTATGAATTACGTTAGGGGTTTACCATTGATGCCTTGTAGGTTATCATCCTTATATCAGATTATGAATTGACAATATCTCTTTCTCTTTTTCCTATAACTATTCATTTGGTCTAATGAAGAAATTTTTCTGCTTTGATATTCTGCCAATTCACTAGAATTCGGTAGCATTTAAGTATTTTAGCACTCTACCAAACGATTACTACAAAGCAACATATTTNTATTATATATTTATATTTAAGCAAAATTTCAAAACAATTCTTAGTATAGAATTGACTCTTGACTTTCAAAAGATTTTTTAAAAAGAAAATATTTTAATCATTTATTAATAAATATCGTTTTATAAATATAAAATAAAGTATATTTTTTATGATGAACACAAACCAACGTTAAAATTCATGAAGTTTCTCAAAACTTTTGAGATATATTTTGAATTTATATCATTATTCTCGAGAAAAATCTTGTTTTGTCGTCTCTTTTTACAAAAATATACCCAACACGTGATAAGTTTCCTTATAACTACAATTGTTAAATACGATATTTCCAAGGCTGGATCACTGTTCATTGGGTATTATGTTTAAAATTTAATGTGAATTTTTTTTATTTATAATATTTTATTTTGAATAATTAATAAGGTAAATACTAACAAATTAAAACGTGTATTTTACGATGTTACGATGCTTAGATTTTTAAAAAATCCAAAATCGAAACTAGTGACCGTTAATTACTGTAATAATTTTTTTAAAAATTCAGAATTTACGAAATTTAATAAATCATCGATTATTATACTGAAATTTAATGTGTTTATTAGAGGTTAAACTTTGGAATTTTTACTTAAATTTTTTGAATTACTTTAATCCATTAGTTGTACAATGTTATATTATCCGTATTATTATACACGCGTTTGGATGATTGATGAAAATAATAATTAAAAAAGTGTCCTATCCTCTTTCAATGAAAAGCAATTAACATCAGAGACTTGTCGAACAAAGTTGAATAATTTCTAAAAATAGCTCAATTGATCAGATATGTAAGTTGATTGCATAATATTTAAGCGACAAATTAAGACTTAAATTAAACTAGAGTTTAGTTAAACTTTAGAAAAGTATTTAAAAGGCTGAATTTAAAGAATAATTTGAGAATTTATATTTCTTTTTTTTTATTTTTTTCTTCAAATAAATTTTAGCGTGTGAGACTAATGGGTTAATATCCAGTTTTCTTATATTATCCATGAAAATATGAACTGTTCTTTGACCATTTTTCATAGTAGTGGACATGAATATTTTAGCTGGGAAAAAGTTTTTTTAAAATCCAAGAAAACTTATTTATTTTAAATTTTATTTTACGATCAATATTTACGATCTTAGAAAAATCTTCGTTTGCACGATTTCGTAAATATGCACTTCTTATAAGAAGTTTTCCTCATCGATTTTTAATTGAAGGTCATTTTGACACGAACCGTAGAATATTTTAATATATTAAATAAATTATAAAATTTTTTATTCGTCAAATATAACAGTATAAATACGTTTATAAATCCAGCGAACTTTTTTAGTTATTTTAAACATTCGAATGTACTTTTCTTATTTATAGTTTCTTCACTGAATCTAAAACACAATTTTTATTCGTCTTCTCACATTTCACAAGAAGATCGTAAAAGATAGTAAATTTATGGTCACATTTGGTAATATTTTAAAGCAGTCACCTCTAGTAATATTAGCCATAATATATTTTTCCCCCCTTTCTTTCTTTTTACATAAAACAAACTTCTCGTTCTGAATTTTAACGATTTTTAGAATATTGAGTTGGGTAATTATGCACATTTATAGCTATTAACATTAAATGTTTTTTTGTGTTTCGGAGTTTAAAAAAATAATTTAACAAATGAGCAATTAAATAAAAAAGAATTGTTTGAACATCCTTGAAAGATAAGCCTTTGTGCTCTTTGTTGAACACGTTCAAAATAATAGTTTTCGTGTTACTCTTCGCACGATTTTACTTCAAGGTGAACCACTTAATGTATAAAAAATGAATTTCGTGTCTGTTCGTTCGATTTCCTGGTTTTTAATTTTTATTCTTAAGATGTTTTTTGATAAACAATAGCTAACAATAGATTATATTCACTGATGCAATTAACTTAATAACATATTAAATCAAGTTTCTTCTATTTCCTATTGATAATCAATCTAGAGGAATCAGGGCTTAAATTTTGACATTCGGACTTAATCTTATCCTTAATTTTATCTTATCTACTGTTATTCGGGATCCGAACCGTGTAGTGGATGTTTAATGTTAAGAAATGACACTTGTGATATATGACGCTGTCATCAACTTCGTGGTCCAGAAACGTACCAAACTTCTTTCTATTCTTCCTTTTTTTTATATCAGAAGTAATTTTGAAATGTTTCTAATTATTACCTCGAGATAATTTACTCGATACATTAATTAAATTGTATATAATTGTAAATATTTGCCATACTTTGCTACACAATTAAAACTGTTATGTATTTATTCTCTCTCAGAAAACAAGGTAATAAATACTTTAATGAGATCGTTAAATTTATTTAATTTTACTTTAAGGCTTAACTTTTGATTTTTCTTAATGCTTGATTAATGAAATAAATACATTTATATAAAATTAATTATTTTGTTTTCATTACTTACATTTCTTTAGAATGAAATTAACGTTATTGAAAAAGTAAGTAAAATGATCAATTAATTTTAAAATGAAAAAAAAATGATAATAAATTTATTTAATTATTCAGTTTAGTTATTGCTTTTATCTACAATGATTTTATGGTTCTTTTCAATTTCTCTCGTCGCATGTAAAATGAGCCACTTGATCACGATTTGACTTGTTCATCAAAGAATCCAATTCAGCATCTTATCATATTATGATCTCAAAAGTTATTACTGATGAAAATTTTTATGACAAGACAACGTTCTTTTACGATGATCTGAATTCTTTCTAGTCTCTACTCAGATTTTTAAATTAATATGTTTCATTTTCTTTAATATTACAGATTTATTCTAAGCCTACTATTTATTAATCTTAATAATTAAAACACGAGTTTATATAATAATTTTAATAAATTATAAATATAGGTTATGAGCATAAATTAAAATTTATTGCCTCTACAAACAAATATTTATTTGGCTACTATCCAGGAACAGTAGTTTTCAGGCAATATCTCTGTACAGTAGATTCAGCGAGAATTTTACAATCGATTTACTGTTTATCCCCAACGTATTATTGTCTTTCATGAACTCTAAAAGTACAGGTAAACTCTCATTATATTAGATCAGAGGTTAACAAATGAACTAAATGCATTTTATGTCCAGTAGACGATCCCACTTTCTTGTAAGCTGCTAATCCTATTCTGAAATCTATTTGTATCTTTGTTTTTCTCACCGAAATAATGAGTTGGAACATCAATTCTTTCTCGTTTTTTCCCCCTTCAATTTTGAATGGAATCAGTTATTTACTAGTGAATTTAAGATAGTAAAAAACCATTAAATATATTTTTATTATCTAATATATCATAGGTAATTGAATTTATAAATAATAATCGGAAATAAAATTTAAATTGCATTTTTCAATTTTGAAATAATTTCTTTAAGGCAAAATCTTTGTTTTTTTAAGCGTTTAAAATTAGATTTATAATACGTAAAAAATGTTTTTTATTGTTTTTTTTCATAAGTTTCTTTATATTGAAACTGTACTTTTAGTATTAATATTATAATAACTAGGATGAGTTTAAACATGCGATTTGGAAGTCTGTGCGGAAGCTAATAAGTTAGAATGACTTAAAAAATTATCTGAAAGAATGTATTTTTAAGTAAAATTAATGTATTTAATTTTATTTCAAAGAAAAAATTTTATATAATTTGAAATCAAAGGTATATAAATCAGTTAACGAATGTTTTATATTGTCATCACGTATCATATAAATGGATTTAATTTAAGGTGAAATGTTATCCATTCTAAACTAATTATATTCAATCTACAAAATTACATTTTCGATAAAAGAATTTCGTGAATGGAATTCATTTTTTTTCATCGTATTGTGCATCCAGACATAGAGACCTGAAGCACCCAAGAGTTCAATTAGTTACAGCTCACATAACGGATGGTTTGTTTTCGCGACAATATATCAGATTGGATACATTTTTACATTATTCAGACAATCTTAATTATCAACGTAGATATTTATATAAAAATGATAAGAAACTTTAAAATTTTTACTATTAAAAAGTTCCACAGAACAGGTCCACTTTAAATAACTTTTTTATTTAGTAAACCAATTTCATTGAAACATGGATTGATAGCTTGAAGGGAAATCCATCAGAGGAGGTCACCATGTCTTTAACTTAGGATTAATGAAGCGATCAACGAAACACTTTTCGTTTGTTGCCAACATTACAAGAACTATCTGGTATCGGAATTTGAAATTTTACTTAACCTTCTCCATCGACAAGGTTTTTTCTTTCGATCATTATTTTAATCTTGATTCTCTTTTATTCGCTAATATCTTCTCTATCTTTCTTATTTTTAGTGTTCGCTAAATTTAGAGCCCTAAACAGAAGGCTTATACGATTTTTCAAGCAATTTATCATACTTTGGAGCGTATTTTAAACAGTAATATAGAATCTAGAAATTTTTAAGACTCCTTTGTTATCAGCGAATTGTATTTATCATATTTTTCTTTAATATTAAACTTATGTTTAATATTAAATTTATGTAAAATTAACTTATCCATAATTTACAGAATATTATTATGGAGATACCAAAACATTTATTAATTTTTTTTCTTTGTTTTTATATAGGAAGATAACACGACTCGTAATGAAAAGTTTATTTTAATCTAATTATCGGAATATATTATGCTGAAATTAATAACTCTGCTACAGAAAAAGTTAAATTTTTGTGATAATTATGGTGCTATGATTAAATTCGAGCTGTTTTTTTCTCTCTCAATCTTTCTGAATATTTTGTAGATGTGGCCGTAAATTTGTTGCACTGATTTATTTATGTAGATGAAGCAGACATTAAAAGGAATTTGTGAATTCAAATGATTTACTGTTTATGAAATATTTAAGAATTAATCGTCTAAGAATTCCGGAAATTTTAAGATATTAATTAATACGAAAGCTTAGTAATTTCAGTAGAAATGCTTAATATATATGACAAGTTATTACTTATATAGAAGCCTATATAACTTATTTTAATTGTTACGTTACGTATATTTTTTATATATCATAGATTTTTCCAAGTATGTTAAGTATATATATATTAAAAATTCTTAAAAATTTAAGATTTCATAATCAAAATTCGCAAAATATAGTCTTATGTAAGTTATTATGCAATCTTATTGTACTTTATTACAGTTTTTAATCCAATGATCAAATAATTTTGCTAACGTAATTATTGGTTATGCCCTTTTTTATTACAAACCACTTGCAAAATTCCATCCATAATTTTTTGAAACAAAAAGGGATTGTAGTTATAAAAGCATATTATAGCCATAAATCTTCATTCACCTTTATAGTAAATTTTGTGTTTCAATATCATTAATAGTATGATAATGTACTTTGATATTGTTAGGTATAGCCGGGGGCGTGGTTGACAATGTCTGATTGATTTATTCTTTGCACATTATCTTGCCTTAGATAAGTAGACAAACAGTATCATCACCATTTTAAGGCGGAGTCAAAATGCTATTAATTTTGTACTGTCCGCCTATATAGATCTTTCACACCTCTTTTGTCTCCTGATACAAAGTTTAATCAGCCAGGTATACATTTGTAAACTAACTTGTAACTGAACTTTAAAGAAAAATCTAGATCAACAATGAAAGAAGTATTCCATATACATTATGCAGTGTCCTCATCCATCATTTTTAGTTCATAAAATAAGATTTTAGGTCAAAACTATTTGAGTATTTACCTTTATTATGTTGCGGATCTTCTATTTGGATAGGTTTTATTCTTTCAAAACAAGCTATTTGAAGGAATTTTTGAAAGAATATAAATCATAGGACAATTCATATCTTCCCATTAGTCATACTAATGTTTTTAGAGTATTATTCACAAATTACAATGGATTAATTCTTAATTCTTGACGTATTACAAATCTGACATTTATGGATTTTTTTAATGATTTAACACTTCAATATACTTGAATATGAAATAATTACAGACGTGTTGATTAGAAACTTACAGAACTTGTCAAATGCTGTATATTTTAATACGTTTAACGTAATAATAGTAAACACTTAGTATAGTAAACATAAAAACATTCAGCAGTTTAGGCGAGAGGAACATATCATAAAGTTTTATTATACATAATAAATGTGAAGGAGTAGATAGGAGAAAAAAGTGTTAAAAGAATAAAATAGTTGTTTTAAAGAATTTAATAGTATAGGAAGTTTAGAACCTGTTTTAAAATAGATAAAAAGTTAAAAATTTAATTAAAATGGATTTAATGTTAATCTCAACAGATGACAGACCGTAGCATCTTCCATTAATTAATCATACCAGATATGTCAGCCGTATTCAAAGTCAAAGTAGAAATGGGATTATCACACTCTGTACTTCATCAGCAGCGAATGAAGTTAAATTTATAAACAAGAGACGATGATGTATTTATCTCAATTCATACGATTTTCCTAGGTGTGTGTTCGCGGTGTGTATGTGAGTGCACGTGTTAGTTCTCCAAAATTAATTACCGTGACGTGATGTCATATCCGGTATAGATACAGATCAGGTATGGCGACATTAAATTACTTTCCATCTAACAATAATCCCCATGAAATTACGTAACGATCCTTTAGTAATTCTTTCGATATGTACTTACGTTTTATCCAGAATCGCATCGAAATAAAAATATTTAATAAAAAAATAATTATTTAAATATTAAATTTATTTTTTTTGTCTTAAGTGTGGAGCATATACATTTTTAAGAATAATAATTTCCTTTCTATTTATGTCTTAGTTATTAAGTACAATGAAGGCCGACATTCTCTGACTGACAACAGGATGTGTATCTGTTTCGTCAAATTGATTTATGAGTTGAGTTGACATACTCTCACTCACGGATAAGATCATTCCGAGAAATCGAGAATTATGTGATAACTCATGTCTTTAAGCTATTTGCATAATTATAATTTGGTTATTTAATGTCTGCAGTTAAAATAAATTGTTAAATTCTAGAACGATATATTATTGTCTTAATGAGAATTTGTTCGAATTTTTCGTATATTATTTTAAACAAATATGTACGTCTATAAGCATAAAATATCCTGTATTAAGAATTGAAACTTTTTGTGTTGTTATATTTAGTAAATTTTTAAATATATTATTATTATTATATCATTTATATAAGCTATATATAAATTAGTTGAACGATATTTCCCTCATATATAGACCTAAATATAGCCTAAATTTGAATTGTATATTTTCATTCAAACGAAAAATGTGTATATTACATATTCGTACTGTACAGTTACATGTAAGGGAGACGTGGAATGTGTATGTGTATATCTATATTACGAAATACAATTATAAACAATTCATATATATATTTAAAAATTTTTAATTTTATTAAAAAGTTTTATGTATGAAAATATATACTGTAGGTTCATTCACCTTTAAATTCATGTATTATTTTTTGGAACTTTATATTTACTATATGCACAGTACAATTAAAAAACATTATTAGAAATATCTTTTTAATTACAGATATTTTTTCGTTATTGTAATTCATTATCACAATGGTATATAAAAACTAATGCCGGAATCTCGGTTCATTGCACATTCTCATAGAAAAAATGATGAAAAAATTTTTCATTTTTAAAAAATATATACTGCAATTTTATTTTATGCTTATTTAAATGTCTATTACGATGAAGACATTAATTTACTTTCATATAAACGAATTCGATAAATTGATAAAAATGGATGTGGTACACCAATTAGAAGTAAATATGATTAAATGAAAATGTTCAATCCGAAAGATTTCGGTTGGCGATTTCTTACAACGTTATGATAAATTATAATATATGACATTGATTATTGTAAGTGGACGTTTAACACTCGAAGGATAAGCCACTGAATAAAGAGAAATCCTCTCGAAAAGCTTTGAAGATTTGATATCTACAGGCATTGACTTTTTTATGGAATGAGCTTTCAGAATTCTATTTTCTAATTTTTATTAATTCGACGTTCGAGAATTTATGAATAAATAGTGCAGAAATGGCAAAAGTCGCAAGTGCTGGCAACGAGCTTAGAATATATGGTATAATAACTGACATTACATTTTCGACTTGGAAATCGTTTGAATGTCATTCAGTCTTGCGAGTCAAAAGGTTCCTCCATTTTACAAAAGGCTATAACTTCCACTTGTATGAGCTTCGTTTCGAGAAACTCGATTCACTTCAGTTGATTCCAAAGTTTTATAACTAGGTTAGTCACCTCGTTAGTTTATGGAGGGACGCCTATGATAAGATTTATGATTTAATAATATTTCGACATATAGAATATGCATTTTTAATGAACAGGTATTCTCCGAGTTTAAATTTGCTCATTCTTGTGTATTGAAGTCGAATAGATAAGATTATATGGCTTAATATTTTTCAGATTTTTATCGAGTAGCCTAACTTACATGTTGCAACAGTAACTATAGTGAAAAATAAAAAAAAAATAATAATAATAATTTTAAAATTTATTCGTGTAGGTTGGAAACTTATTAAAATTTATAGCTGATTTTATTTAGTTAAAGAATTCGCTTTTATAAACAAGTAGCTGAATGATATATATCGGACAGTTAAAGGAACTTCTTACTGTGGACAGTGTCTATCGTGATAAGAATAAGATAAAAAAAATACACACAAACACACGCAAAAAAAGAAAAAAAAAATACACGGACACATGCGGGGGAAAAAAAATTAAAAGATTGATAGTGGCTGTCTGTAGCAGTGCTGCAGCAATCCAGTTCAAATACATTAACGTGTCCCGGGTGCTACTGATGTGTCCTTGTATCTTTTATTTTCATCCCACCCGATTAGTTGCCAATTAGGAAATGCAATTCGAAACATTTCCCCCCCTTTCCTAACATGCAGAAAATTATTTCTAAGATAATTTTTATGTATTTTCTTGTTTGTATCGAAGAATCCTTCCGAGAAATATTTTTATTGATAAAGCAATATGATGGTTTGTTTGTGTGTAATCAAGGCGTGATGCAAAAGTCGACCTCTGCAAAATCCTTTCAGGAATTTATTCGACTAAATCGATTAATCGATTTAGCCGTTCATTAATGTGAAGCAGGTTATATTCTAATACCTGGAGAGTTCATATTATTTCGAAAATTTAAGAGTCGTTGTGGATGGCGAAATGAATAATTTTCTACGTTTGCATCTACAATTGCAACTTTGTAATTCGATATTTACTAAGGCAATCATATAAAATATCTAACTCGATACTTTGCTACATTCTTTGTTGAATTCTCTATTTAAATTCTGGAATGATGCTTTTGCATAATTTTAATGATGCAAATCTGTTTACATTACATAATTGCTGCTATTTTTGAATAGTGATTGCTACTAATTTTAAACTTTAAGTGATACGATATTGCATAATTTAAAATATTCCATTATTTTCGAGTATTTATAATCTCGATTTGAATTAATACTATGACATTATGCATTTTAATATATACTTACAAATGGGAAGAGATATAATTATACACTTTTTGAATGTCTTCATAAATAAGTGCTTTCGCCTTAAATTTGAATTATTTATTTAAAATAATGCTTATTTTAATTGTAAAAGTTGAAGAGAAGAGAGAAAATAGTTTTTGAAAATTAAGTACAAAGTTTTTAATTTAATTTAATTAATTTATTTAATAGTGTATTGATTTTGCCTCTTGATTTATTGATTATTTTTTTATTTTTTACAAAATAATTATCATTATCATTTTGTAAAATTTACCAAAAGAAATGATAAAAGTATAGAAAAAACAGTAATGGCTTAGTTTTTATATTTGGTTTTTAAATATATTTAAGAATATTAATTCTTATGGAAGAATTTATTAGACAGTGTTTGCTAGGTAAAAATACTGAAGATCCATTGAAAGAAATTACCTCGAAGCCTTTTTAATATATTTAAAAGTAAGAAGAAATTTATTAAAAAATAAATTTTTCCTTATTTATATGTATATAATCAAATGTTTAAAAATTTCCTCACAAAATTTATGCATTTAATTTGGAGTTTTTTAATGTATTGAAGTGCATACAATAAAAAATATTTTGAAGGAAAAACTTAAAATTTAAAAGTTTTTGCTTTTAAATTATTGATTTCATATCGAGATAAATATGCAGATAGTCAAGAAGTAGAAATATTCTTAATTTACTGTGTGTGATATCAGAAAAAGTAGTTTAAAAGAACATCGAATCACAAATTGTGATATATGATACGTTAGAAATTCACAAAATAAAGTAGACATATGTCTTGATTTACTCGCAGTTTCATTAATAAAAAATACACATCTCGTTGTGTAATGACACATGTGTTTGTTTGTCTATTGATATTTTGTGATAAATTGTTATATTTGCTCATATATCAAGAATTCCTTCACGTTTCTACGATTATGATTTGTTAATAATTTATATTAATAACCAATTTTAAAATTATTTTAAATAAAATTGTCAAAAAGAAGCATTAATCATATAAATAAAAATTGTAGACCGAATTGACAATGAAGATAAACTGTTGATTTTTAAAGGAATAGCGTGGTGTGAAATCTGATGAACATATTAGCCTTTCATACGCGGTTTGCTTCGTGGCTCTATAGTAAATCTGGCATTTAGGCCATGGTCACAACGACACTTTTTTCTGCTTCTATTATATCAGGCAGCTCAGACTACTGACCTTATACGTTTTGTCAGTGAGAGAAACATCTAGCAATAGGTCTAATAGGCTAATAGATAATATAGATTCTCTTCTAGCTTCCGCATTTGATTCGCCTAGAGAAAATTTTTAATATATTTATAAATTTAAAATATTAGCAATTAATACAAATAAATATTTATCATATTTATACATATATTTATTTATAATATGTATCAGTTCTTTTTAAATGGCAATTAATAGATACCAATTAATATTTAGAAAGTGACGATTATAAGTAAACATTTTACAGTTTTTAAGCCGAAATTATCTGATTATTTTTAACTTTTAAATAAAAAAAAGAGAATTTAATATTAAAGTTAATAAAATTTATACTTGAAAGAAATTAAATAACTTTTTTCTGTTCTTCAAAGAAAGAACTTATCGCATTATTCGAATCTTGGATCCTTTTTCCCTAAGAACGTTTAAGTTTTTTTAATATCCAGTTCTATCCATTTTTTTTTATTGTCGATAGCCTTTCGATTAAATGCGAATAACACGCATAAGTATTTGAATTCACAAACAATTCTTTGAAATTGAGTTCTGTCAACGTTAGAAAATATTTTGTTTTGCTGCAAACATCAGCTCACTCGAGACCCGTTGACATGTTAAGTTGAACGTGTTTTGACTAACAATAAAATATTAGATGCTAGCATTCCTTCATCTACATAAGTCATTTCAAGTTAGGAATTTTTACTACTTGGTTACTCTCTCTCGGCATGTTTTTATATATGTTAATACTTCACCTGTGTTTTTACGATGTCATATTATGAAACTGTCCTTTTAGAATAATATAACGGACATTGTATACAAACATTTGCGACAAAAGCCAGATTTGATTGGTGAGCTGAAGAAATTTTTACATTCTTGTCATGTTTGCATCAAACTCAGCACTGATTGCTGCTATTCTGCTTGGAAAGATCGTTCAACGAAGCAATACCTTATTCAAATCCACTATTCCTATTTTTCTGTTGAATGTTGCCTCTGGTATTTTCGTAATGAGTTTCTTTTCTTTTTACAATTTAGATTCTTAGAGTCGATGCTTAGTTACTCTGATTTAATATAAACTTCATTGCTGTAAGTTATTTAATTGATATTTGATCAAGAAATACAATTTATCTTTTCGAATTTTGTTTATTTCACTAAGATATTTCCATACAAATGTATTTTAAAATTCCTTTTTTTAAAATTCTACGGGAATGTTTAATAAAATTGGTTTCCTTAATAGTTTACATTTGAGTTTTTTCGTCTTGAATAGGCCTACTACAAAACAAGAGAGGAATTCACGCAGAATTTAAGATTTAGCTTGAGTAATTTAGCAATATTTAGTGCATAAGAGAGATACATGCATGTATAGTTATATGTATGCAGATCCATAAATTTATTAAAATAAGTCACGATGTGTCATAAATTATTTACATTTTGACATAGTTATAGTGATTATAGTGACTTTGTTGAAAATAATAATTGTAAAGAGTAAAACTGATTACGATAATGAGTCGAGTTAGAGATAAATTGTTGAATGGTCATCATTTAAAGAAGCTATTTCTGAAATTTTCTGTTAAATAAATACCAAAGGTTTTATTTAACAGAAACAGGTTAAAATGCTATTATCCATGGCTTATACAATTATGATAAAATTTTCTTTTCATTAATAACTTTTATACAAGTTTTTATTGTTAAATAACAAAAAATTAACTTCAAAAAATTCATACAAAATCTCTACGTGGAAATTTTTAAACGAAATAATACATTTACAAATATATAGACTATATATATATATATATATAAAGATAATTTAGTATTTAAAACTACATAAAAAATTTTGAAATTTAAACAGAAAATCAAATTACAATTACTGAAATTTTACTAAAACTTTAAACGCGTAAGATAGAATCAACATATTATATTCCAGATTTATTATTATTTGTTTGGTGTTTCTGTTTGATAAAATACCTTCGAAGACCTATTTTGATATATTTAGAAACTTTAGAGAGGTCACAAATTCAAAATACTTAAAATTTTATTTCAACCTTATCTATAAGCTATGATTTTTCCGAAGAGCAACAATGCAATATCCACATCAATGACTTTAATTCGTAATTTATAATTTTTTTATCAATCATGTTCGAGGTCGCAACGCATTCTTTATAAATTAGTTTCAATTATTCGATTTATATACCTTTTCAGTTTTGGTTAAGCGTAATTATCATGAAAAACGGAAGTGTTTTCTAATCCAGTTATTTTGAATTTGTTTTAATTCAAGAAATCCATTGTTTATAAAATTACATTCCTTACATATTCTAGTAATAGAAGCTTATGATAAAATTATTATTTTTAGCAATTTTATTACAGAAATAAAAAGATACAAATAATAATTTGATGATAATTTACATACATTGATAAGTACAAATCATTGAGTTAAGAATTTTTCTAGCTTGAAGCTCGAGAAATTTATATTTAATCATTTGTAAACTGAACATTTATGATTTATTCAAATTAAACCCGAATTTGCAAATCTATTGATTTAACAAGCAAATTGAACTTTAATAGGATTTGAAAATAAACTTAGACAATTACAGAAATTCAGATTACCGAAGGACATTACTAGATTAAGAATTTGTGATAAAATTTTGTATTATTTTAAAACTTCTTTTATTACAAAATAATGGTGGTTTACTTAATTTTATTCTTCCTAATTTATCATTTAAATAATTATTCGTGAAAGAATATATATATATTCAAGGGGCTAGTAATAATATGGGCAAAAGCAACTTAGGATGAAATATTATCAAAGAACTCACTAAGCAACGAGCCATGAAGAATTCTAGTAATTTATTTTCTGACTTTAAACGTATCTCAGACTAATGAAGATCTTAATCTTCTGTTTTATTTATAACATTACACTTTGTTAAAACAAAAGTACGATGTTCCGGTTTTGAAGATTTAGAAGGCAGAGAGAGAGAAGGGAAAAAAAAAGAGCCAACGAGTTGTATGGGAATGAACTAGGTTTTACAGTTATTATTGGATGATTTTGAGAATTCTTAAACCCGGTAGTGCAGTTTTCTTCATCAAAATGTTGGGTGGCAATGACCCGGGGGACGTCACTGACCTAGAACGAGTATACCACACGCCCAAGAGAGTCTACCAGAATGGGATGATGCATGCATCACGCTACACGAGATTGGTTTCTTGTTCGCTCTGACTAACTTTGATTTGTCTTGTTTCTTTTGTTTTTTCATGCAGGGATGTCGTCGTACCCAGATGTTTGTTTCTTTAGTAAACATTGAAAAGATAATGCTCTAAAAATCTTTTAATCTTTTGAATTACGGCTTATTCTTGTTTGGAATAATTCAAAAATATAATAAACAAACCAAAAAATAACCGTCTTTTGAATTTAATTTTCATTAGCGTAGAGGAATTATTCTTTTATGCTAATGAAAATTGGCTGTAATATTCGTTTTGTAATTGGCCGTATTTTAAACGTAAAATATTTTTTTTCTGTCATTTTTGTATTTAAAATATGACCAATTATTAGATCGAAAAATGATTTTGATACATATTTTCCTCGTTTATTTATAGTTAAGGAAATTTTTTAAAAGCATGTTACAATTCAAAACTAAATTAAAACAGGGAAATTTTTAATATATTGTTATTTGAAGCATATAAATTATATTTAATTATAAATACATTTAATTACTACTTATAATGTAAGAATTCTTGGAAATAATACTCTATATTTAAATGTTTTTTCAAATAATATATACTGTATACATTTAAGTTTCGATTCTGTAGTATAGTTGAAATCTAAATGTATTTTTATATATACGCATTTAGAATTCAACCAGCATTACAAAGTTTTGTCAAGGAAAATGTTATTTTTTTTAACATGGTCTGGTTAGTAAAGCAGATGTTTCGATAGCTAACAGCGTCTACTAATGTTCTCAAGAATTAAAAATAAAAAGAAAAAAAATGTGGAAAAGCATTGAAGATTTGTGGAAGCAATTAACATTGTACAGCATTATACTTTTATTTCCCTTAGGACTTACTTTCTAGTGCAAAAATGGGATTTGCATTCAAGTCGCGTTTCGAACAAAACAACGAAAACTTGTTAGTCTAGGTCTTTCCCCAGAGCTATAAAACCGACTTATTATGTTCTTTCCTTTGTTTTACTTCAACGGGAAATTTTACATTATTTGTTTTCACTTCAAGCTAAAAATTATAACGAATAAATTATAAAAATAAAATAAAAAAGGCAAAAAAATTTTTTCTCCATAAAAATTTCCATAATTCTGTAAACATATTACCGAATTTTACATCTAAATACGTAGGAGTTTATCACATAGATAGCAGTGAGGTTGAAAGTCTCCAATCACGTTTACAATGTGTAGTGGTCAGACAACCTCGATGTATCAGTAAATCTTATAGAAGCAGTAAATTGTAGTACCGGAGCGTTAGACATTGATGGGTTTTCTTTTACAACTGCCCTCTCGAATCCCTGTCAGAGCTGCACATCATTGGAGAGTATTAAATGTTTTATAGAGCGGTGGTCGTTTTTCTAGCCTGGATTGTCTGCATTTCCACCTGACAACCACAGCAATATTCTTTCCTGTAACATAGAATAGTGTAGGTGATTGAACGTGAAATTCGGCTTACTCCCCATCACATAGACAGTTTGATATTTTAATGTCAAAAAACACAGTGACTCGATGTCTAAAATAGCGTGATTTCTTCAACCAACACTTTAAAAATCGAAATTTTTATGATCTATTCGCATTTATTTTAGAAATATAATAAAAGGAAATACTTCTGAATTAATGTATAAAGAAATATTTAAATTAGGTCGAATAGAAATATCCAAAATGAATTATCTGTATTAGACGTTAGAAGTTAGTGTTTGCTAGAGTTTTCTTGACAACTCAATCTTCACGTCTTGACACGTGAGCAGATCGTGCTGTCACGTGTCACGACTCGTTAAATTCGTGACAGTGACACCATTGCAACAGCGAATCCTTTCTAAAATTATACGAAGCGTTTGGTTTTAACTTAATTCTTCTGCGACTGTCTTCTCTTATCTATTCTTGTCAACCGTTGGAAAGAGTCGATGAATTCGGCGATATACGACTTATGCAAAGTGCTAATCGATAACGCCACAGGATGAGCACCACATATATTTCAATCGTGATTTTTATCATAAAAAGCGTTTTCTTTCCCAACATCCGTTAGAAACGATGAATACGAACTACTTTATTGAAAACATTGTACTACCTTTCCGGATACAATATTTGTAAAAATTCAGAATGTTTTATGAAAGCCAACAATATTTTATTGAAGAAATTTTTTTTTTAAGTGGACAGGTCGTATGTTAATGGAAAAGGAAATTTCAGCACGAAATCTGGAAAAAAAAACAAGAATCAAATATTCATCACGTGAAATTATGGGCTAGAGAATTATAAAACTATAACTACTATTTATCTTTATATCCACAAGTTTTTATAGTATTCGCTTTAAAATAATGTCTTCTAGTTTCTCAAAAATTTTTTGTTCCAGTAACTATAAAGAGAGAAAGGGACATTAATTTATTGATGTATATGAATTTTTTGTCATGTAATTTTTTACTAATTCAAAACAAAAATCCAATTATATCTTCCGCATCAGCTGTGAGATATAAAAATATTTTTAGCAGTGTTATTAAAAAGTATTTCTCGGTTTTGAATTTTCATTTCATCAAGAAACTAATTCTGAATTTCTAATCAACTCTTATCGATCAGTGAGAAAGTAACAGAAAAGAGTATCGTGCTCTCTAACAATTCGAAAATTCTTTTTATTATTATTTTTTTTCTCTCTCTTCCCCTTTTTTTTCTGTTATTACTTATTGTATGTCGTAATGTACAGTATACATATTCTGGAATGGATAGCACGTCCTCGTGAGACTTCTGCACGTGTTTCATGTTGTATTCTCGGAGGATAGTTTAAATGATGTATTCGCTATTACGTCATCTAAACTGCATTTTTGCTCAGTTTCTTAAAATCGATATTTTCAGTTACTATAAAAGTGAATTTTTCTGTTGATATTAAATTCTCTCGAATGTAAAATAAAAAAAAGTTTGCTTACATTAAAAATAAAAGTATGGTTTATATAAATTCGTATCTATATTATCTTCGAACTTTCAGTGTACCTTTTATATATATTATAAAATTCCTTTTGATTTACTTATATTAAAAACAAATATGAAATTCCTTAATTTAAATATTGAAATTTTTACAATTTATTGAAAGAAAATAAAAACCGTATAAAATTCGCTCGAAATGGAAAATATAAATGTTGCCAAATGTATAGTTTTCAATTTAAATAAATTTTACTCTACAAGCTGTATACGATGTAAATTAATATGAGATACGTATATATTGTTTTTTTTTCACTCGAAATTCCAATTTTATATAAAATTAATTGAATAATATAACATTTTACTTCTATTTCTTATCAGCAAGATTACTTCATTTGAAATGAAACTTCTTTCAGCTTAGATTAATTTTTTAATGGAAAAATTTTTAATTTTCGTGAAAGAAAACCGCTAAATTTCAAGAAAATTGTCCGACACAACTTGAAACCATTCTATTACTTTAGCAATTTGTGTAGCGTTAAATTGCGCATAATTAGCGTTACTTCTTACAGTTTGGTTAATTGAGTATTGGAATGACTAGTCTACTCCTTCAATCTATACTTAAAATCGAAACTTCTTTTCTCAGTCGTTTCCTGAATTGAAGTCGTTGTTGTTGGAGAAAATTCTGCTTTAAAGTTGAAAATCGATCAATGTGAATAAGGATTACCATCATCCTCTGCACTAAAAACTAAAGGATGATGGTAATCCTTAACACTTTCTAGGAAGAGAATATAGAAGTTGACTTCATAAAAGAAAATCGAAACTGCTGTTCTAAATAAAATCTTAATCTATGTTCAACTATAAAAATTCACTGTTATAATAGAGAGTATTATATAAAACAGTAAAAATTCCATAAAAAAATTCTAGTAAAAATGTTATACTTATCACAGTTTTAAACAAAATTTAAATGTGTTTAGGTTGAATGTATTTAATTTATAATTTAGTATAGCCTATTAAAAGTAGTATATAATCGTGTAATCAGTCCACGAAATGTTTCTAAAATCGTTTTGTTGTTGTTTGCAATAGTCATTTCATAAATTAGGTCGAAAATTTATTCTGCATTTTTTAAGCATTACAGCAAAAACCCATAATAAAATTTGTATTGGCTGGCCACTGTTTACCACGATTGTAATATCTAGACGTAGGATACACATTATGAAAGATTTATAGTTGTCGCAATGGGCAACACCGATCGTTGCCAACAACAACTACGCATGTGCCCGTTTTCGAGTCCATATCTTTATAAACTGGCTCTGATCTTATTTCTTCAAAGAAATGATCATAATTTTCAAATTTAGATCTATTAGATATTTAATATTTATTACGGATTATTTTAGAAACGTGAATAAATTACCATTATTGTAAATTTATTCAGTAACTATACTTATCAAGTGTGCAGTTAATACTTACAAAAATGTTCCGGCAGTGATTCATTTGCATATTTGCTGTATTCTAAAATTAAAAAAAAAGAAGTAAGAAATATGAGCGAGAAACATTGACTAGGTATTATTTACACTAAGATAAGCATCTTGTAGATATTATTTAAATTTTGTTTTCTTTACTTTAATTTGAATTGCTGAAATGCAATGACCATTATTTCTCTTCATTCCTAATGATAAATAATAAACTAACACCTTATTCTTTGTTTGCTCGGTTGCTATGGCAATACCAGTAATTTGCATAGCATGGACGTTGCAAAACATTCATCTGCAGAGATCTATAAATCACATCGCTAATCACGTTGGTTGCCAGGTTGGACCGAGAAAGAGAGAGAAACGGTTCACGCCCAGGCCCTTTACACTGGCAACACTTGTAGCTAGCTGCCGTTATTGAACGTTTTCCCTTCAGATATCTTCTCTTCTCCTATTCTTTCGTTACCTTAGCAACGTTTTTCCAATTCTTAGCTGCATTGCAAGATTCAGCATAGCGCAAATTGCAAACCGTAATTAATAATTATAGCATCGCATAATCCTTTTCGAATTAAAAAACAATAATAATAATAAATATATATATATATATATAGGCCTATAGGAATCGGTGCTAAATGTAATTCTTGATCATTAGTTTTACACAAAAAAAGGAAAGTTGATATTGTTAAAATTTAACCTTTTTTCTTAGTATATATATTTTTAAACTGTTACAAACGTTTCGTGAATATTTTATTGATTTAGAAAATTGAAACGACAGTGGAAAATTTTTACGATTACTCTCGAGCTTTACAGTAATTGAAAAATATTTTTATTTGAAGTGAATCTTATCAAATGTCAAGTGAATCATCACTTCAACTTTTGACTATCAAATATCTTTCTCTTAAATAAAATCATTTTTTCAATATTTATTTATCTTCATGGCAAAACTATGTCAATGCTACGTTTATTTTATTTTATTACATTATAAATAACGTGAAAATATCGTGCATAAAATTTACTCGCCATTTTAAAAATCCGTGCTTTAAAATTCTCTGTAATAATTATTAATATTTGTTCATTCGGATAATAATAATTTTGTAATTTTTACTTCTTTTTATAAACATATTAGCATTTTGATGGCCATTTTATTAAAAATGTTGACTGGTGATTATGAGAATAAAGCAGGATATTGCAGATATGAAAGAATATTGATGCTAAAAAGTGTCGTTAGTTATATCTCCCAATCTTTCTGGGCTATTCATCTCACCTCTTATTATTCCTGGGCACAATGCCAAAATTACCTTATAGCCTACTTCACAAACTTATATACGTTTTTAAATTGTGTACTTGCAACTATCAAATGTGTGTATCGGACGAAAGTAATATTAGTGAATGATCAATAACATATTTGCATATATTTTCTTTCTCGTCAATCGAAGAGTTTGACTATTATCTTCATCGTTCCAGATGTTTCTATGTCACTATGCAAAAGTGATCACGTACCGAAAGTTGATAGGATAGTTTTTGGAAGCCGATAAGCTTTTGCAATGACGGTAACATACGGTCAAGCAATGTTACAGTACATTTACTCGTACGTTATTAGTGAGTTTCAGGAAAGGATGTCACGAATTCGAGATAAGAGAGAGAGAGAATTCTATTTACTGTTCGTTGGACACGTGATCTAATTATCGTAATGTAACACCATTAGAGGAAAAGTTTGAGTATAAATATCTTCCTTGCACCATAACATGGTAATTGTATTTCCTGTGAGAACATTAACATGCTCCTGTTAATTATTGTTGTCTAATCGTTGTCTGCTGCATATCATGTATATTCTAAGCGAGACAATCATTTCTGAACCGGTAAAAAAAGCAGTTTCTAGTCATTATATTGACGTGAATACGACGATTGAACTCCATAAAATTGCTTAAAACCTTTCTGATTTAAGGTATACCAGAGAAAAACTTGCGACAGAATGAAATATGTGCTGTGTCAAACCATCGTTAAGTAAAATATTTGTGGAGTTTTGATCATTAATATTCAACAAATAACATCAAACTTTACTCGAATAATATTAGCTAAAGCATAAATTTGTCACGTTTACTACCCAAAAATGTTTAGATTTAAGTTAAGAAAATTAACTAATGATTCTTTACTCGTCTTTTTAAATTGTAATTTACAATGGCATAACATACTTGACTCTTCTTCTTATCTTCTCTTTCAATTTATGTGTAATTTTAATTATTCTAGCATTAAAAGTTAATAATCCGGATATTGTTCTAACCAATAAGGAAATGCCTTTAAACAGTATTGAGAAAATCTTATCTTTTCAAAAGTATCCAAATTATTTTACATTGGATAAAATCACAATAGCAGCTTTCAAATAATAGAATTCTATTCAACTGTGTTCTGGTAATTATCGATTGATAAATCTCTTATCTGAAAATTTCCAAAAAAGTAATCTCGGTCTTCCTCTATCTATCTATTATTATTATTTTTTTAGTTTTTTTTTATTTTTCATTTGGAGTAATTGTTGTTTACAAAACTATTCTTTTTTTTTCTTTTTTTGATTTTTCTATTTACTTGAAACAAAGAGTACAAGAGTGAGCTTAAATGTGTTTTTGTATATCCAAAACTGTACCTACCGGTTACCTTATATTGGTCTAACTATATCCACTTCGCTCATTAACTTCGATCTAGACACTTGTTTGGCTCACTGCCAATCCAATATTAGTTCCGGAATCTTGCATTGGTCGTTTCTATTCCCGAAAAGAAATCAGTTGTCTGATCCTATCCACTCGTAATCGGTATTTGTTATCATATCCCTAGAAATTCTATTTCTAGAGAAATATATATCATTCTAAACTTCAAATTTTTTTCATTATTTAATTAATTAATTTTTATTCGATTTTTTTGTATTTAAATGAAAAATTAACAATTATTTTTTATTAATTAGTGGTGATATATCAATTTTTTTTTTTTTTAGTTTGAAGCAATCGATGATCGATAAGTTCGTCCTCTACGGAAAATTTTAAAAATGAGAGAGAATTAATGCATTAAAGTTTTAATAAATATCGTTTTAAACTTCATTATTTTATAATTATATTTATAAATTGTGATGGTAAAACTTAAATTTTTAAATTAATAAGAATAAATATCATATGGTAAACAAACAAAAAGAAATCAATACTTCGATATCTTACAATAAAACAAAAAAAATTAAATGATTAAATTTGGAATTGTTTATCTAATTTTTAAATTATACTGAAAACTAAGGAAGGATGAATATAGTATTATACTCGTACCCCTAAAATCTTATATCAATTTTTATTTGTATATTTCTCTTTGTAACTTTTCGAAGTTACTCTAAATCCATTTAGATGTTTCTGAAACAGAAATCATATAATAATAATGCTATATATATATTATGATAATTTTCAATTAATTGAATTTGTAATAATTTTATTTAAAATAGCTAGAAAAAATCCTTACAATTTTCTCTTTAAAGTATTTTTAAGAAAATAAAATTCATTTTTTAAATATTAATTATTTTATATTTACAGATTAACAATAAAAAAATTTAGTTCATAGCTATATTTTCGTGAAATTTTATCTTCTCTAGAATAAGAGACAAAAAGCTATTTTTCTCGTTTCGTTTTTGTTTAAATGTCAACTGAAACGAAATAAAAATTTCATTTTAAAATAGAAAAGTTCTTCTTTAAAAAAGTTATTCAACAAGAAAGTGTTTTTGATTTATTAATATATAACTATAAATTTATTTCAACTTATTATTTTTTAAAATAAATGTTAACAGCCTTAAGGTTTCTTAATACTGTTGGCATTCTTAAATGCATTTAATTATTGATACCAGTATTTTCTATTATTTCAGTTTATCTATTAAAAGAAATTACGTAATGCAATCTGAAAGAAATGTCAGATAATTCAAATATTGAAATATTTCGCAAGAAATTTTGAAAAATAAAAATGAAATTTTGCAATTGACTGAGCTTTCAGATAATCTAAAACTTCTGCTAAAAGTTTTTCGGATTATCTAAAATCTTTCTATTGTTAAATCTAAACTGGTTTTGAAGTTACAATTTATTCTAAATACATTACATAAGCACCAATGATTTTGTTTTCTACAAATCAAAATTGCATCAGCTTTACATGAAAGGAAAAAAAAAAAGACCAATTGATTTCCAGTTTAGAAAACAAAAATTATATGTATATAATTTTTTTCCCCTGTTTTAATTACGATTCTTGTTCTTAATATATTAAGTTCTGCTGATGACATAAGAGAAATTGCCGGCAGAGTTTTTCTTATTTTTTTGAAGAAAAGTTCGAAAAAATAGGAGAAAGTATTTTTATTTTGTTAATTACTTTTGTGTGTCAGAAATAGTTGGTTGATGTTGGTACCTGCCCAGTTAGTTCTAATAGAATTGGTTCGTCTTGTTTGAAAAATGAATTGAAGTTCTCTTATTTGTTGTATTGATACGGATATATAGCAGTACTGTCAAGTGGAGATTATAGAAAGGAGAAATGGAATAGATTATTTTGTCAGTGGTGCGTAAAATTGAAAATCGAAGTACGATGAAATCCCTAAGAGAAGAACTTTTCAAATTACTAGCGGTGGTAATCTATGCTTATTGAAGAACTCGAGTGAATTTCCTTCATTTGATTTGTAAGACCCAGTTTCTAAGATACAATTGATTGATTGGCCAACGACTCCACTGGGAACACAGGATTTTGTTTACTAAAATTTTATACTTATTATTATTTTATATTATCTTTTGATAAGTTAGTTGATTCTTCTAAGAATTTGTATAGAATTAAATGATTTATAAGGCTTTGATCGATGATTTTCAAGTTTGTTTATTTATTCATCATGTGCCTGAAATATTAATTTCATAAAATTTATAATTTAAAACTTAAAACAAAAATTGATTTGTAATTTTTCATTTGTGTATTTTTAAATTTGTATAGTGAATTAAATAAAGTTTATTTAATTATTAAAATGTATTTCCACTCTTCTCCAATTTATTTATTCTATTTAATGCACGTTTCGAAAATTTAAATCCTAAAAATGACTTATAATTAAACTTTATCTTGCATTTTTTGAACGTAAAAATAAAGATTAACTTTTTTAAATAATGAAAAAAATTAAAATAAAAAGCCGAATAAAAAATTTAAAATTTCTTAAACGATTTCCAAGAATTCTATAGCGAGGTAGAAAATTAAAACAAGTGTCCACACTTAATAATTAACTGATAGTCGATTTTTTATTGCAAAAAATGTAAAAAAAAATTCCCCAAAATATCATTTCCTTAGGAAGTTAATTGACCACTTATACTAGTCACTATATCGGTCATTTACACTACTAGTTCATTTGGTTACTCTAAAATCTGCACGTTTAATTAGTAAAACTTAATGAGTTATATCCGAATAGGATTGCTTATTATTTTATATTTATCCATATCTCTTAAGGTTCAAGAAAAAAAAGAAGAATGAATGTTGATATAAGTGCGAATGACCTGTTCAATGGCGAAAAGAAACACTTTAAGTTGATAATAGTCTTATTCATCGCTAATAGTGAATGGCGGTGACCGTTTCTAGTGTAACGACCCGCGTGTATTTCTGGAATTTATTTGCATTCTATTGTTCTGTTCTACCGTATCTAATAGCGAGAAAATAATCGACGACGAGATGTGTCCTTCCCATCTTTTAAACATGCTCCAAGTCTTGTTTCTACGTTATATATTGGCAGTGTTTACCAAAAACGACAAAGCGTAAAATTCATTAACCTTATTCTTTGTTAGACATTTACTCCTAGCTAATAAACTTCCAATTAAGGTTGTATGTGATTAACATGAATCTAAATAGCTGCTATTCTTCATTCTTTTCATTTTCACATTATTTCGAAATGTTTTAACCCGGCATACAATTATTTATACATCTCACGTTTTTGGAGTTAACATTGTTAGATCTTATTTTAGTCTGCGCTAATTCTTCTTATTTTCTATTATGTATTATTTCTCGTCTAACTAATTGCCAATTATATATTTATTTTATTTTTAAATTCCACTTTAGAAATTTCCATTCAATGAAAATTAACAATCATTAAACTGTACAATATAATGGAAACATTATATGTTTTAAACGAGTCCATTATATTGAAAAAAATGTCCCGTAATTATTATTAATTTAATTTTGATTTGATTTAATGATGATAGTAAATAAGTAAATAGCAAATAATACTAATAGTTCAATATTAACGTTAGTATTAAAATTAATTGAGTTTGCCTTAGATTCCATTCTAAATTTTACTCTATCATTATCTGCATATTTTTAAATTCGTGATGAAGGGATAATCATTTATTATATTTAAGCTTTATTTGCATCATTATGTTAACCATTAACAAACAATGTTCAAAATTAACCTATTTGATCGACGATTTCAGTACAATAAAAGAGACGTTGATCTTATTTTTGTGGGTTATAATTTATTATAATAAAACAATTTATATAAATAATTTTAATCTATATTTAGTACACTTAATGAAATTAAGATTAAAATGAATAGCTATAAAAGTTTTAATTATATAGTATTTAAATATCTGACATATACATACTTTTTCAATCTAATATCAATGAATTAATATATAGTGTATTTATATAGCCAGATATATAGATCATCATTATTGTACAGATTATAATAATTTTCATAAATTTATTTGAATTAATTGTGTTAAATCTATAATTTAATTTTGTTAATTCTTAATTCGTATATTTTATTGTAATAAAGTTGATATAAAATGAAATTAATTCACTTCAAATTCTAATATCTCAGTGGAATTAGCAGAATCTTACGTTATGGAGTACAGAAATAATTTTCCTTTATTTCAAATGTATATATAAATATTTATTTTTTTATTTAACTTTAACCTAATTCGAAATTCCTGATGATTTCATACATCATTCTATCTTTCGAGTCCGTTATCACTTTGTCTAGCCATCCGTTTCATCTTAAGATAAATTACTGAAGCGATTTAGATTAAATTTTATATATATACATAATTTTTGAGTTCAGGTTATTTCCGGATTCCAGAAAGATTCTTCTTAAACAGTAAATAAAATTTCAGTATTTAATCAATGCATAATAATGTCGTAAGCGCGCAATCTAGATATGATTTGAAGTGTAAAATTCTGCATTTTTAAATACAGTATATGATTATTTTAAATATAATTAAGAGGCGGAAGTTTGAAAAAAAACCTATAAGAATTCGAAATTTTTAACATGGTAAAATATCTTTAAGAATATAATTCTTTCGATAATTATTTAAGAAGTTCTTAATTTTTGGTATTTCTCAACGTATTGATTTTCTAGCTACTCTGATAAGTCGCTTAATTGCCTCTTAAAGCGGATCTTTTCGGAGATTTTGTACTTCAAATTAATTGCATTAATGAACTGGTATAATCATTGGAAAATGATCGAAACTATACTTAATTATGTACAACTATACAACACTTTCTAATAAAGATTTTCTATTAAGAAAACAAATTAATTCAGAAGTCATTAACAGATAACATTAATTTTTAAAGGACCAATGTTCTCCATATTAAATTTGAATGGTTTTCGTTGATGCAAGGAAGTCTTCAAATTTTTTTTCTTAATAATTTTATTAATGCTGTGCCCATTTAATAAAATCGTTTAGTTAATCGTGGCAATTCTTCGTTTGTAAAGTTTAATTGGGAATCGTTACGACCGTTTCACTCCGAAGAGATTAACGTAACCTTCAGATTGTCTTTATCGATTGTTTTGTATTACGTACTTTTCTTCACCTTTTGTATTCGCGATTTGCTGGTTCTCTTGGGTGTGGTCGAATTGTAACCTTCTGTTTAACTAAAAGGAAACACGAGATATTACTAAACGCTTCTATTGAATCTATGACCCAAATGCGTTTTCAGGACTATTTGCATTTTGTTTCCTATAAATTTTTCTTCGAATTATATTTGTATTCATAAATATAATATCACTTTAGGGATTTTAAATAACTAAGTTTGGTTTAAATTTAATTTCTAATTGTGTTTAAACCCCGATAAAGTCAGGAAATGAATTGTCTGTAATTCTTCAAACCGTCTGAGTTTGTAAATTAGTCTTTAGGGAATAGGTACTACAAATCGACATGATCGTTACACGAATAGACTACAGTTAAAAGTTTTTAGAACAGAATATCAGCATTTTATTTTATTGCTGCTGCTTTCAATAAATAATAGACCAAACTAAACTTAAAAAAAAAAAAAAAAATTAAACCTTTTTATGTAGAAGAATTTCGGAAAGTTTTTCAGTTTTATAAATTTCTTTTCTAAAGTAGAATTTACTTTTTATAAAAATTCCATTCCCGTTTCCATTTTAAATGATTACATAGATTTGTAGACCTGTGAGCGCATTAGTAATAACCCATATATAAGTTTACTGAAATTTTGTAAAGTTATACAAGCGTTCGACTTATACACATGTGTTTACTTTGTAATTGATACTGTATTGTTAATTATCCGGTTTTAATTGAAGCTAGTAGAGTACAATAAATAGATTAGCTTGTACGTTGAATTTGTATCGCGCATATAAACGTATTGTCGTATGTGAACAACAATAGCCATCAACGGGAGGTATCCACAGCTAAGCATTTCACGTCAGCTTGTTTCACAGAATTTGGCAAGAGACTATTTGCAGACAGTGAGCTGCCTTTTCTGAGACGTGACCACCATTCAGATAGTTCAAAATCAGACACCTATTTTTTCACTCCATTACCTGGCCTATTTCTATTGCCGTCACGTCCCCTATTCCTATTTTGTATCCATTTACTGATTGTAAGTCATTTAAAAATCGCCACGGAAATACATTGACAAGCACATAAATGAACTTTTAAAATCCAATACTTTAAATAAAGACATTTAAGTATAAATGATTAAAGTATAGAAAGACATCTTCTTTTTTCGTCTGTATGATTAAAGAATAAAGAAATCTTTATTCTGTTTCAAGAGTGTAGAAGTGTAGGTCGTTCTAACTCTTTCAAACAATCGATATTGTTGCAGGATATAGTATAAAACCCAGTTCCTTATGTCAACAATAAGCTTCTAAAATCACGTTTTATCAATAAATAATACAACAAAACTCCTTCCAAAGAATTGTTCTATCAAATATTTTGATAGTTTTTGATTATAATTTGTTGTTCAAAAAATTATGAGTCTGTTTAATAAATTCAGTACCTAGTCATAAAAAATTTAGTATTATTTACTTAACAGATTAAAAAAATAATTTGAATTAAAAATTTTGATACTTATCTGGATATAAATTATATAAGTCTGATAGTAATCAAAATAAATTCTGAAATAATTTCAAATAGCTTTTTGTTGTTTTTTAAGTTTATAAATGAATTTTAAAATATTATCCTATAGACATTAAACTGTTTTTTGCATTTTTATTTTAATATTTTAAAATCTAATATTTTTAAAATTTTATATATATATAAGACTTGTGTATTTGCCATTGTTGTTTACTTCAAAATATAGAATTCTACAATATATATATTAAATTATGGAAATGTATACTTCGTCTGTAAATTGTTTCTGTTATTATTATGAGATGTAAAAATGTAATGGATCTATCTATACTTTTAATATTCTTGTTTATAAGAGAGAGACAATATGTCATTCGAAAACATTCAAGACTTCCCGGACTGAAACTTGTACTTTTCTCTTCTTACGATTTTAGTCTTTTAGATCGAATTGCACTTACGGTGTACTGGATACACGCCATAATTCCATCTCTTTCGTAACGTTTCCAGGGAACCGTAAAGAGAAATACATTGAAAATGTTCTGTGATCCTAAGCAATAATGTCTTTGAAAGAGTCGGTTTTGTTATAAGAAATATGCCCGATAATAATCGATTGTTTTCTTTAATTTTCACTGATATAAATCTGATATTATTTCATAATTCAATTTAATGAATGTTGTTTATATTATATAATAATTAACTAAAGAATTAAAATTCATTAGACTTTTGCTGAAGACTGCGTAAAAGATCTTCATGGAAAAGCTTGCTTTTGTATATAATTGCTGTTCTGTTAATAAAATAAATCTGAACAACTTACGCACAGATTATATATAAAGAGTCTATATATTAAGAATTACATCATGAAATTTTTCAGTAAGCAGGGATAAACTGCTCTATTAAAAAATTCCAAGTATTAACAAAATTATTTACAAGGTATTGAATTTATATTGAAAAAATTAATCGTTTCCTGTTTATAATATAGAATTATCATATTCAAATTTATAATCTCATTCAGATTCTAAATTCAATATATAGTAGGTATATCTGTTTGCATAAATCTATTGATATTTACTCGGGTTAAACATCGAATTGAAGATTGCAATGTTCAGTAGATAGGATCAATTTGAAGATATCCTACTAACTCATAAATGTTAATTAACTAAATATAGTAAATTATTCGAATATTTCAACAGAATTTTGAAAGAATGATGTTTAGAATAAATAGGGAAAATGATTTTGAGAAATTCCTAAGTTATGAATTGTTACGTTCTTTAACATATCGTATAATTTTGATTTAATGAGCAAAGTTGTTATAAATTGATATAACTTGTAAAGAAACAAAGCCTTTTTTATTCTATAAACCTTATCTTTTGAAAGATAAGGGATATTAAGAGTTAAAGATAATATTATCGATTAATATTAGTTTTAACAATTTTCCGCATCACTTTACTTGCAACAATCTTTTAATGATCCTTTTTATAGTCTTGTATCTATCTGGAGGCAAATTTAACTTGCTTTCATATTAAATTTGTATCCAGGCACTCGTAAATTGTTCAACAGATATCAAAAGCATCGTTCTAAACTGAGATTTCTGCATGTAGAATTTTCGCAACCTCAAAATGTTGCTTCTCAATTTAACGCAATAGGTTCTACATTAAAATTTCATATAAAACAATGAATTATTCTATTAATCTAATTATAATTAATGCCATTTAAAAAAATCGATGAGTAAGTCGGATCTTTGATTTCTAATTACTCTTAATTGTGCTTAATTTGTTTTCTAATTAAATGTATCCTTAATATATAATTAAATCATGATTCTTCAGTAATTAATTTATTTAAAAAGTACTAAAATAAGCATAAAGAAATGTAAACTATATGCGAATAATTTATGANATATATATATATAAATAATATATATTCGTTTTCAGTAATTTCAGGTAAACTGATATCTTGTTTTCTTATAATATTCGTTTTTTTCATATTTTTAATTAGAAATATTTTAAAGATTCTGTTTACTGAAAATAATGTAATGAAATGATCCTTATTAAATCTTAATGTGAATTTGATATAACATAAAACAACTCAATCTTTTTGCAAAAAAATATAGACAAGAGAACTGTCAATAGTAAAGGAGTAAATTAGATGTCATTCATTTATTTGCATTATATTATTTTTATTGTATAATACTTATATGATTTGCTTTTTCATAATTCAATTTTTAAAATAAATGTTAACATTGATTAAATTGTTTAATACTGTTGGCATTCTTAAATGCATTTAATTATTGATACCAGTATTTTCTATTATTTCAGTTTATCTATTAAAAGAAATTACGTAATGCAATCTGAAAGAAATGTCAGATAATTCAAATATTGAAATATTTCGCAAGAAATTTTGAAAAATAAAAATGAAATTTTGCAATTGACTGAGCTTTCAGATAATCTAAAACTTCTGCTAAAAGTTTTTCGGATTATCTAAAATCTTTCTATTGTTAAATCTAAACTGGTTTTGAAGTTACAATTTATTCTAAATACATTACATAAGCACCAATGATTTTGTTTTCTACAAATCAAAATTGCATCAGCTTTACATGAAAGGAAAAAAAAAAAGACCAATTGATTTCCAGTTTAGAAAACAAAAATTATATGTATATAATTTTTTTCCCCTGTTTTAATTACGATTCTTGTTCTTAATATATTAAGTTCTGCTGATGACATAAGAGAAATTGCCGGCAGAGTTTTTCTTATTTTTTTGAAGAAAAGTTCGAAAAAATAGGAGAAAGTATTTTTATTTTGTTAATTACTTTTGTGTGTCAGAAATAGTTGGTTGATGTTGGTACCTGCCCAGTTAGTTCTAATAGAATTGGTTCGTCTTGTTTGAAAAATGAATTGAAGTTCTCTTATTTGTTGTATTGATACGGATATATAGCAGTACTGTCAAGTGGAGATTATAGAAAGGAGAAATGGAATAGATTATTTTGTCAGTGGTGCGTAAAATTGAAAATCGAAGTACGATGAAATCCCTAAGAGAAGAACTTTTCAAATTACTAGCGGTGGTAATCTATGCTTATTGAAGAACTCGAGTGAATTTCCTTCATTTGATTTGTAAGACCCAGTTTCTAAGATACAATTGATTGATTGGCCAACGACTCCACTGGGAACACAGGATTTTGTTTACTAAAATTTTATACTTATTTAAACATGCAANCTTATCTTTTCAAAAGTATCCAAATTATTTTACATTGGATAAAATCACAATAGCAGCTTTCAAATAATAGAATTCTATTCAACTGTGTTCTGGTAATTATCGATTGATAAATCTCTTATCTGAAAATTTCCAAAAAAGTAATCTCGGTCTTCCTCTATCTATCTATTATTATTATTTTTTTAGTTTTTTTTTATTTTTCATTTGGAGTAATTGTTGTTTACAAAACTATTCTTTTTTTTTCTTTTTTTGATTTTTCTATTTACTTGAAACAAAGAGTACAAGAGTGAGCTTAAATGTGTTTTTGTATATCCAAAACTGTACCTACCGGTTACCTTATATTGGTCTAACTATATCCACTTCGCTCATTAACTTCGATCTAGACACTTGTTTGGCTCACTGCCAATCCAATATTAGTTCCGGAATCTTGCATTGGTCGTTTCTATTCCCGAAAAGAAATCAGTTGTCTGATCCTATCCACTCGTAATCGGTATTTGTTATCATATCCCTAGAAATTCTATTTCTAGAGAAATATATATCATTCTAAACTTCAAATTTTTTTCATTATTTAATTAATTAATTTTTATTCGATTTTTTTGTATTTAAATGAAAAATTAACAATTATTTTTTATTAATTAGTGGTGATATATCAATTTTTTTTTTTTTTAGTTTGAAGCAATCGATGATCGATAAGTTCGTCCTCTACGGAAAATTTTAAAAATGAGAGAGAATTAATGCATTAAAGTTTTAATAAATATCGTTTTAAACTTCATTATTTTATAATTATATTTATAAATTGTGATGGTAAAACTTAAATTTTTAAATTAATAAGAATAAATATCATATGGTAAACAAACAAAAAGAAATCAATACTTCGATATCTTACAATAAAACAAAAAAAATTAAATGATTAAATTTGGAATTGTTTATCTAATTTTTAAATTATACTGAAAACTAAGGAAGGATGAATATAGTATTATACTCGTACCCCTAAAATCTTATATCAATTTTTATTTGTATATTTCTCTTTGTAACTTTTCGAAGTTACTCTAAATCCATTTAGATGTTTCTGAAACAGAAATCATATAATAATAATGCTATATATATATTATGATAATTTTCAATTAATTGAATTTGTAATAATTTTATTTAAAATAGCTAGAAAAAATCCTTACAATTTTCTCTTTAAAGTATTTTTAAGAAAATAAAATTCATTTTTTAAATATTAATTATTTTATATTTACAGATTAACAATAAAAAAATTTAGTTCATAGCTATATTTTCGTGAAATTTTATCTTCTCTAGAATAAGAGACAAAAAGCTATTTTTCTCGTTTCGTTTTTGTTTAAATGTCAACTGAAACGAAATAAAAATTTCATTTTAAAATAGAAAAGTTCTTCTTTAAAAAAGTTATTCAACAAGAAAGTGTTTTTGATTTATTAATATATAACTATAAATTTATTTCAACTTATTATTTTTTAAAATAAATGTTAACAGCCTTAAGGTTTCTTAATACTGTTGGCATTCTTAAATGCATTTAATTATTGATACCAGTATTTTCTATTATTTCAGTTTATCTATTAAAAGAAATTACGTAATGCAATCTGAAAGAAATGTCAGATAATTCAAATATTGAAATATTTCGCAAGAAATTTTGAAAAATAAAAATGAAATTTTGCAATTGACTGAGCTTTCAGATAATCTAAAACTTCTGCTAAAAGTTTTTCGGATTATCTAAAATCTTTCTATTGTTAAATCTAAACTGGTTTTGAAGTTACAATTTATTCTAAATACATTACATAAGCACCAATGATTTTGTTTTCTACAAATCAAAATTGCATCAGCTTTACATGAAAGGAAAAAAAAAAAGACCAATTGATTTCCAGTTTAGAAAACAAAAATTATATGTATATAATTTTTTTCCCCTGTTTTAATTACGATTCTTGTTCTTAATATATTAAGTTCTGCTGATGACATAAGAGAAATTGCCGGCAGAGTTTTTCTTATTTTTTTGAAGAAAAGTTCGAAAAAATAGGAGAAAGTATTTTTATTTTGTTAATTACTTTTGTGTGTCAGAAATAGTTGGTTGATGTTGGTACCTGCCCAGTTAGTTCTAATAGAATTGGTTCGTCTTGTTTGAAAAATGAATTGAAGTTCTCTTATTTGTTGTATTGATACGGATATATAGCAGTACTGTCAAGTGGAGATTATAGAAAGGAGAAATGGAATAGATTATTTTGTCAGTGGTGCGTAAAATTGAAAATCGAAGTACGATGAAATCCCTAAGAGAAGAACTTTTCAAATTACTAGCGGTGGTAATCTATGCTTATTGAAGAACTCGAGTGAATTTCCTTCATTTGATTTGTAAGACCCAGTTTCTAAGATACAATTGATTGATTGGCCAACGACTCCACTGGGAACACAGGATTTTGTTTACTAAAATTTTATACTTATTATTATTTTATATTATCTTTTGATAAGTTAGTTGATTCTTCTAAGAATTTGTATAGAATTAAATGATTTATAAGGCTTTGATCGATGATTTTCAAGTTTGTTTATTTATTCATCATGTGCCTGAAATATTAATTTCATAAAATTTATAATTTAAAACTTAAAACAAAAATTGATTTGTAATTTTTCATTTGTGTATTTTTAAATTTGTATAGTGAATTAAATAAAGTTTATTTAATTATTAAAATGTATTTCCACTCTTCTCCAATTTATTTATTCTATTTAATGCACGTTTCGAAAATTTAAATCCTAAAAATGACTTATAATTAAACTTTATCTTGCATTTTTTGAACGTAAAAATAAAGATTAACTTTTTTAAATAATGAAAAAAATTAAAATAAAAAGCCGAATAAAAAATTTAAAATTTCTTAAACGATTTCCAAGAATTCTATAGCGAGGTAGAAAATTAAAACAAGTGTCCACACTTAATAATTAACTGATAGTCGATTTTTTATTGCAAAAAATGTAAAAAAAAATTCCCCAAAATATCATTTCCTTAGGAAGTTAATTGACCACTTATACTAGTCACTATATCGGTCATTTACACTACTAGTTCATTTGGTTACTCTAAAATCTGCACGTTTAATTAGTAAAACTTAATGAGTTATATCCGAATAGGATTGCTTATTATTTTATATTTATCCATATCTCTTAAGGTTCAAGAAAAAAAAGAAGAATGAATGTTGATATAAGTGCGAATGACCTGTTCAATGGCGAAAAGAAACACTTTAAGTTGATAATAGTCTTATTCATCGCTAATAGTGAATGGCGGTGACCGTTTCTAGTGTAACGACCCGCGTGTATTTCTGGAATTTATTTGCATTCTATTGTTCTGTTCTACCGTATCTAATAGCGAGAAAATAATCGACGACGAGATGTGTCCTTCCCATCTTTTAAACATGCTCCAAGTCTTGTTTCTACGTTATATATTGGCAGTGTTTACCAAAAACGACAAAGCGTAAAATTCATTAACCTTATTCTTTGTTAGACATTTACTCCTAGCTAATAAACTTCCAATTAAGGTTGTATGTGATTAACATGAATCTAAATAGCTGCTATTCTTCATTCTTTTCATTTTCACATTATTTCGAAATGTTTTAACCCGGCATACAATTATTTATACATCTCACGTTTTTGGAGTTAACATTGTTAGATCTTATTTTAGTCTGCGCTAATTCTTCTTATTTTCTATTATGTATTATTTCTCGTCTAACTAATTGCCAATTATATATTTATTTTATTTTTAAATTCCACTTTAGAAATTTCCATTCAATGAAAATTAACAATCATTAAACTGTACAATATAATGGAAACATTATATGTTTTAAACGAGTCCATTATATTGAAAAAAATGTCCCGTAATTATTATTAATTTAATTTTGATTTGATTTAATGATGATAGTAAATAAGTAAATAGCAAATAATACTAATAGTTCAATATTAACGTTAGTATTAAAATTAATTGAGTTTGCCTTAGATTCCATTCTAAATTTTACTCTATCATTATCTGCATATTTTTAAATTCGTGATGAAGGGATAATCATTTATTATATTTAAGCTTTATTTGCATCATTATGTTAACCATTAACAAACAATGTTCAAAATTAACCTATTTGATCGACGATTTCAGTACAATAAAAGAGACGTTGATCTTATTTTTGTGGGTTATAATTTATTATAATAAAACAATTTATATAAATAATTTTAATCTATATTTAGTACACTTAATGAAATTAAGATTAAAATGAATAGCTATAAAAGTTTTAATTATATAGTATTTAAATATCTGACATATACATACTTTTTCAATCTAATATCAATGAATTAATATATAGTGTATTTATATAGCCAGATATATAGATCATCATTATTGTACAGATTATAATAATTTTCATAAATTTATTTGAATTAATTGTGTTAAATCTATAATTTAATTTTGTTAATTCTTAATTCGTATATTTTATTGTAATAAAGTTGATATAAAATGAAATTAATTCACTTCAAATTCTAATATCTCAGTGGAATTAGCAGAATCTTACGTTATGGAGTACAGAAATAATTTTCCTTTATTTCAAATGTATATATAAATATTTATTTTTTTATTTAACTTTAACCTAATTCGAAATTCCTGATGATTTCATACATCATTCTATCTTTCGAGTCCGTTATCACTTTGTCTAGCCATCCGTTTCATCTTAAGATAAATTACTGAAGCGATTTAGATTAAATTTTATATATATACATAATTTTTGAGTTCAGGTTATTTCCGGATTCCAGAAAGATTCTTCTTAAACAGTAAATAAAATTTCAGTATTTAATCAATGCATAATAATGTCGTAAGCGCGCAATCTAGATATGATTTGAAGTGTAAAATTCTGCATTTTTAAATACAGTATATGATTATTTTAAATATAATTAAGAGGCGGAAGTTTGAAAAAAAACCTATAAGAATTCGAAATTTTTAACATGGTAAAATATCTTTAAGAATATAATTCTTTCGATAATTATTTAAGAAGTTCTTAATTTTTGGTATTTCTCAACGTATTGATTTTCTAGCTACTCTGATAAGTCGCTTAATTGCCTCTTAAAGCGGATCTTTTCGGAGATTTTGTACTTCAAATTAATTGCATTAATGAACTGGTATAATCATTGGAAAATGATCGAAACTATACTTAATTATGTACAACTATACAACACTTTCTAATAAAGATTTTCTATTAAGAAAACAAATTAATTCAGAAGTCATTAACAGATAACATTAATTTTTAAAGGACCAATGTTCTCCATATTAAATTTGAATGGTTTTCGTTGATGCAAGGAAGTCTTCAAATTTTTTTTCTTAATAATTTTATTAATGCTGTGCCCATTTAATAAAATCGTTTAGTTAATCGTGGCAATTCTTCGTTTGTAAAGTTTAATTGGGAATCGTTACGACCGTTTCACTCCGAAGAGATTAACGTAACCTTCAGATTGTCTTTATCGATTGTTTTGTATTACGTACTTTTCTTCACCTTTTGTATTCGCGATTTGCTGGTTCTCTTGGGTGTGGTCGAATTGTAACCTTCTGTTTAACTAAAAGGAAACACGAGATATTACTAAACGCTTCTATTGAATCTATGACCCAAATGCGTTTTCAGGACTATTTGCATTTTGTTTCCTATAAATTTTTCTTCGAATTATATTTGTATTCATAAATATAATATCACTTTAGGGATTTTAAATAACTAAGTTTGGTTTAAATTTAATTTCTAATTGTGTTTAAACCCCGATAAAGTCAGGAAATGAATTGTCTGTAATTCTTCAAACCGTCTGAGTTTGTAAATTAGTCTTTAGGGAATAGGTACTACAAATCGACATGATCGTTACACGAATAGACTACAGTTAAAAGTTTTTAGAACAGAATATCAGCATTTTATTTTATTGCTGCTGCTTTCAATAAATAATAGACCAAACTAAACTTAAAAAAAAAAAAAAAAATTAAACCTTTTTATGTAGAAGAATTTCGGAAAGTTTTTCAGTTTTATAAATTTCTTTTCTAAAGTAGAATTTACTTTTTATAAAAATTCCATTCCCGTTTCCATTTTAAATGATTACATAGATTTGTAGACCTGTGAGCGCATTAGTAATAACCCATATATAAGTTTACTGAAATTTTGTAAAGTTATACAAGCGTTCGACTTATACACATGTGTTTACTTTGTAATTGATACTGTATTGTTAATTATCCGGTTTTAATTGAAGCTAGTAGAGTACAATAAATAGATTAGCTTGTACGTTGAATTTGTATCGCGCATATAAACGTATTGTCGTATGTGAACAACAATAGCCATCAACGGGAGGTATCCACAGCTAAGCATTTCACGTCAGCTTGTTTCACAGAATTTGGCAAGAGACTATTTGCAGACAGTGAGCTGCCTTTTCTGAGACGTGACCACCATTCAGATAGTTCAAAATCAGACACCTATTTTTTCACTCCATTACCTGGCCTATTTCTATTGCCGTCACGTCCCCTATTCCTATTTTGTATCCATTTACTGATTGTAAGTCATTTAAAAATCGCCACGGAAATACATTGACAAGCACATAAATGAACTTTTAAAATCCAATACTTTAAATAAAGACATTTAAGTATAAATGATTAAAGTATAGAAAGACATCTTCTTTTTTCGTCTGTATGATTAAAGAATAAAGAAATCTTTATTCTGTTTCAAGAGTGTAGAAGTGTAGGTCGTTCTAACTCTTTCAAACAATCGATATTGTTGCAGGATATAGTATAAAACCCAGTTCCTTATGTCAACAATAAGCTTCTAAAATCACGTTTTATCAATAAATAATACAACAAAACTCCTTCCAAAGAATTGTTCTATCAAATATTTTGATAGTTTTTGATTATAATTTGTTGTTCAAAAAATTATGAGTCTGTTTAATAAATTCAGTACCTAGTCATAAAAAATTTAGTATTATTTACTTAACAGATTAAAAAAATAATTTGAATTAAAAATTTTGATACTTATCTGGATATAAATTATATAAGTCTGATAGTAATCAAAATAAATTCTGAAATAATTTCAAATAGCTTTTTGTTGTTTTTTAAGTTTATAAATGAATTTTAAAATATTATCCTATAGACATTAAACTGTTTTTTGCATTTTTATTTTAATATTTTAAAATCTAATATTTTTAAAATTTTATATATATATAAGACTTGTGTATTTGCCATTGTTGTTTACTTCAAAATATAGAATTCTACAATATATATATTAAATTATGGAAATGTATACTTCGTCTGTAAATTGTTTCTGTTATTATTATGAGATGTAAAAATGTAATGGATCTATCTATACTTTTAATATTCTTGTTTATAAGAGAGAGACAATATGTCATTCGAAAACATTCAAGACTTCCCGGACTGAAACTTGTACTTTTCTCTTCTTACGATTTTAGTCTTTTAGATCGAATTGCACTTACGGTGTACTGGATACACGCCATAATTCCATCTCTTTCGTAACGTTTCCAGGGAACCGTAAAGAGAAATACATTGAAAATGTTCTGTGATCCTAAGCAATAATGTCTTTGAAAGAGTCGGTTTTGTTATAAGAAATATGCCCGATAATAATCGATTGTTTTCTTTAATTTTCACTGATATAAATCTGATATTATTTCATAATTCAATTTAATGAATGTTGTTTATATTATATAATAATTAACTAAAGAATTAAAATTCATTAGACTTTTGCTGAAGACTGCGTAAAAGATCTTCATGGAAAAGCTTGCTTTTGTATATAATTGCTGTTCTGTTAATAAAATAAATCTGAACAACTTACGCACAGATTATATATAAAGAGTCTATATATTAAGAATTACATCATGAAATTTTTCAGTAAGCAGGGATAAACTGCTCTATTAAAAAATTCCAAGTATTAACAAAATTATTTACAAGGTATTGAATTTATATTGAAAAAATTAATCGTTTCCTGTTTATAATATAGAATTATCATATTCAAATTTATAATCTCATTCAGATTCTAAATTCAATATATAGTAGGTATATCTGTTTGCATAAATCTATTGATATTTACTCGGGTTAAACATCGAATTGAAGATTGCAATGTTCAGTAGATAGGATCAATTTGAAGATATCCTACTAACTCATAAATGTTAATTAACTAAATATAGTAAATTATTCGAATATTTCAACAGAATTTTGAAAGAATGATGTTTAGAATAAATAGGGAAAATGATTTTGAGAAATTCCTAAGTTATGAATTGTTACGTTCTTTAACATATCGTATAATTTTGATTTAATGAGCAAAGTTGTTATAAATTGATATAACTTGTAAAGAAACAAAGCCTTTTTTATTCTATAAACCTTATCTTTTGAAAGATAAGGGATATTAAGAGTTAAAGATAATATTATCGATTAATATTAGTTTTAACAATTTTCCGCATCACTTTACTTGCAACAATCTTTTAATGATCCTTTTTATAGTCTTGTATCTATCTGGAGGCAAATTTAACTTGCTTTCATATTAAATTTGTATCCAGGCACTCGTAAATTGTTCAACAGATATCAAAAGCATCGTTCTAAACTGAGATTTCTGCATGTAGAATTTTCGCAACCTCAAAATGTTGCTTCTCAATTTAACGCAATAGGTTCTACATTAAAATTTCATATAAAACAATGAATTATTCTATTAATCTAATTATAATTAATGCCATTTAAAAAAATCGATGAGTAAGTCGGATCTTTGATTTCTAATTACTCTTAATTGTGCTTAATTTGTTTTCTAATTAAATGTATCCTTAATATATAATTAAATCATGATTCTTCAGTAATTAATTTATTTAAAAAGTACTAAAATAAGCATAAAGAAATGTAAACTATATGCGAATAATTTATGAAAAAATAACTTTTTTATGATAAAATTTTCTCTATAAACAAGGAAAATTTTATTGCATCAGACTGCAATAAATTGTAAATTTATTGCTATTATATTAAAATATAATAAATTTAAAAATTTAACTGCGTAGGCTGTAAATATAAATAAAAAAAAATATTATGAAAATATTTTTATGGCAATAAATAGGCCCTATAAAATATTTAACATTTCGAATGTAAGTTTATATATTTCTGGAGAATGCCATATTATAGTAATTTTAATGTCAAGATTTTAATACTTAATATGAATCTAAGGTTAGTTTTTATATAAATAGTTTATATGGATATAAAAATATATTTATATCTCAATTATAGAGAGAATACTATTTTATATGCTTCTTATAACCAAATTTTATTTGTTATATTAAGCATTATATCTGATCAATATAACTTATTCAGTACATGTATTTCGTGACTCTAATTTCAGGACTAATAATAATCTTAGTTACTAATGAATTAGCGATAATAACTTTATTAATTTTCGTAATAATTAAAATTTAGAATTTTAATATAATAGAATCGTTTTAATATATTTCTATCTGTTGAAATATTCTGTTTTTATGCTGTAAGCTCCGTTTATCTTAAGAAATGTCTTGCGAAAATTGAAGGGTTCGATGCAACGTAATGCATCAAATCCTTCAATTTTAGTATTTTTGAAATGTTTCACTTATAATATTGGTTCAATATTTCTGCATTGAATATTCTGCAGATTCAAAAATATTTTTCAAATCCACACATCTAAAAAGAAACTGTTTTGAAAAATTTGACAGCTGTCTTGTTGATCAATATCATACGCACGACATTCATTAACAAGATACGTAGTAATTTCCAATTTAACCTTTTTAATTATAAATAAAAATGAAATTATAGTTTCCAATATTTCTGAAGTAGCAAGGTGTCATTGGCACTGCATTACGCCAATTCCATCAGCAACCATGGTAAAAATCCATTTTTAATGCCAATAATTTGCGTGTTAGGTATTTCTAATGTTTGATTTTATAATTTAATCTCAAACGAAATAATATTTCAGTAGAATAAAAGAGAATTTTAATTTTTAATTTATCTTAAATTATTCCTATAGATTATTATAGATATTTTATACGGGTATGTTAAATTTAAAATCATCATAACTTTTTCATAACCTATTTGCAATTATTAATTCTCGAATTTCAGATTCATTGCTTTTAATCTCTTCGAATGTTCATCCGTTAAAATTAGATTTGTTCAATGCTTAGCACTTGAATGCATCCGTTTCATGCATTGCATCATTCTGTCAAGTAATTGAACATTGTATCCGCCAAATCAGAGCAGCAGCTTAACGAGAGAGCTCGATAAGATTTTACTATTAATAAACACTTAATAGCTGTCATTCATTTTTTTATAATTGCGTAGGCGAAGAGATGAACTTAATTATAATGAATCTTTTCTTAAAAAGAAATCAAAATATTTTCCTTCTAATTCTTGTTTAACGCTTTTAAATAATTTAAAATTTAATATGTAAATCAATTTTAAATTAATAAGAATATTATTAGTAATTTTATTATTTTTAAATTGTTTTAAAATATTTAAAAGAAATGATTTTTTTTCTTTTAAATGAGTAGCATTTTCTGCAGTTTGACACTTTTTTCAGAATTGTTCAATTGAAAATATTAGATAATAAGTTGTTATATAATATATAAGAAATAACTAAGCGCAAATTTACGCATTTATACAATATTTAATGGCATTTTTAAAGAAATTTCATTCTCAAATATTGATGAATTGCCGTTTAAAATTGGATAGACTAATTTAATTATTATTAAAAAGATTTAAAAAAATATTTTAATAGTTATTAATCATAAGCAATACTTTTTAAGAAAATATCTTTCAAAATGTAATTTTAAAAATAATTTATTTAATCATCTTGAATATGAAAGATTTAAGAAATATTAATTCTTATTGAAAATATTTTTCTGTATGATTGTTATTTAAAGAAATTTCGATTAAGTTTAATATTTATTAATGTTATCTCAACGTCGTTATTATACAGTTGAGATTACCGAGTAAATCTGTGTAATATTTTTCAAGAAATAATCTTTAATAAATTTTCATATATTAAAATTTTGAAAACTTAATTTAAAATTAAAGCCAGTTCATTCGCTCATATTACATTTCGTGAATTTAAAAAAAAAGATTTAGTATGATTATTTAATTAATTTATTATTTTTTAAATTGATTTGTGGATTATCATATTAATTTTCAGATTTTAGTGATTTGTTCTGATTTAAAGAGCTACAGATTTAAAATAGTATTTTTAGAAGTAAAATTATTCACAGTATAATAATTTTATTAATGTTTCTATTAATTTAAAATATTTATGTACATTACAAATTGCAATATTACGAAATTTTAGTTTATATAAATACATGTATATGTAAATAAATTAATTTTTCCTTTCTTTCCTAGCATTAATTTTAATATAGTGTACAAAATTTGCACAGTTTTTTTACATTACTTTTCGTTTTAGTTAATGATTTTTATACAGGTAAATGATACAGATACGCTTCTACTCTTAAAAATATACTTCCTTTAAAAGTACTATGATAAATAAATTAAAATTAAATTTGCATAATATATAAATTATTCTTTATTTAACAATTTTATTTGAATGCATGTGTATTCTTTTTCATGATTTATCTTTAAAGCAATATTCCTTGTTCCAGATTTAGAACTTAAATATATTTAAAAAAGGATGATAACGTTTCGAAAACAAATAATAATGAGATTAAATGGGTTTCTATGATGGTCCATTATAAAGTTTTTCTATTCCTTTGATTCTTTATTATAAATACTTTTAAATTATAGTGATTAAATTTATTATTCTAAATTTATGAAAATAATATTTGTTAAACAAAATTATATTATTATTATTATTATAAAATAAGAATGAAATAAGGAAGTTACATACTTTATTGTTCTTAATATTTTTTGCTTTTAAAAATAATTTATATATACTGTACTGTACATATTTCAGTGGTTGATCACAGATTTTATTGGAGCAGAAAATTATATTTTACAAAATAAATATTAAGGAAGATATAAGAAAACAAAGTTCTATTATAACAAAATGCAATGAATTTCTCGATAATGGAACTAATGGAAACTATCGAATTATTTAGATAGCTTACATCATAAACTATTGATTCGAATAAGACGAATAAACTTCTCATTACTAGAATGATATTCCCATCTTTGGAAGAATTGGATATTCCTTTTAATGACACACATGTGGATTTCTAAGTAACTGAATAGAAGTGTATCGTTAGATACCAATTTGATGTGATTAGCAACTTATAGAGTTAGAAAAAGCATTATTTTATGTAGCAACAATTTTTGTTTTATGTACTACATATCAAACAAATCACTATATTATTTTGTGCACTCTTAAATCAAATAATTTCACCTTTTTCTAATAACAATTTTTAATTACGTTATGAATAACTGTTAAAAGAGGAATTCAATAAAAAGTAAACTTACTGTTGACAGTAAATAAATCTTTTGTGTATTTATTGCATGCGTGAATTTAATTTTCATTTTACACTTTCATTTTTTATCATTTTGTTTAATTTCAATTATAAAGCAATAATTGTAACAAATATGAGCACATTATCGTTTTACTTACAACATAATTGAGATATTTATTTAAATTATATTTATTTATTTTTACGTAACTTTTTATTTACTTCGTATTATTTGTAAATATTAGTCTATATCAGCAATAGTCATTCTCATTATTAGTTCATTGTTTGGCAAATTTTAAGTAATAATAAAAAGCATTATGCATGATATCATTACAGGAAATAGCTACAATATACACTTGTTGTCAAAACTGTACAATTAGTAAACTTTGTCCTTAATAATTTGATATTCTATTTACTGACGATATTTAAGTTAATAGAACGTGATGTTTCAAATATGAAAAGAATGCAAAAACAATTTGATGATTATAAATTATTATCAAGTATTTTTAGCAAGGATAGCGAATTTTTTAACTTCCATTTTCTGCTCAAATGATGATAGGAATGTAGAGAAAAGTATTTTTTGTTTTTTTAGAAANATATTTTTCAAGAAATAATCTTTAATAAATTTTCATATATTAAAATTTTGAAAACTTAATTTAAAATTAAAGCCAGTTCATTCGCTCATATTACATTTCGTGAATTTAAAAAAAAAGATTTAGTATGATTATTTAATTAATTTATTATTTTTTAAATTGATTTGTGGATTATCATATTAATTTTCAGATTTTAGTGATTTGTTCTGATTTAAAGAGCTACAGATTTAAAATAGTATTTTTAGAAGTAAAATTATTCACAGTATAATAATTTTATTAATGTTTCTATTAATTTAAAATATTTATGTACATTACAAATTGCAATATTACGAAATTTTAGTTTATATAAATACATGTATATGTAAATAAATTAATTTTTCCTTTCTTTCCTAGCATTAATTTTAATATAGTGTACAAAATTTGCACAGTTTTTTTACATTACTTTTCGTTTTAGTTAATGATTTTTATACAGGTAAATGATACAGATACGCTTCTACTCTTAAAAATATACTTCCTTTAAAAGTACTATGATAAATAAATTAAAATTAAATTTGCATAATATATAAATTATTCTTTATTTAACAATTTTATTTGAATGCATGTGTATTCTTTTTCATGATTTATCTTTAAAGCAATATTCCTTGTTCCAGATTTAGAACTTAAATATATTTAAAAAAGGATGATAACGTTTCGAAAACAAATAATAATGAGATTAAATGGGTTTCTATGATGGTCCATTATAAAGTTTTTCTATTCCTTTGATTCTTTATTATAAATACTTTTAAATTATAGTGATTAAATTTATTATTCTAAATTTATGAAAATAATATTTGTTAAACAAAATTATATTATTATTATTATTATAAAATAAGAATGAAATAAGGAAGTTACATACTTTATTGTTCTTAATATTTTTTGCTTTTAAAAATAATTTATATATACTGTACTGTACATATTTCAGTGGTTGATCACAGATTTTATTGGAGCAGAAAATTATATTTTACAAAATAAATATTAAGGAAGATATAAGAAAACAAAGTTCTATTATAACAAAATGCAATGAATTTCTCGATAATGGAACTAATGGAAACTATCGAATTATTTAGATAGCTTACATCATAAACTATTGATTCGAATAAGACGAATAAACTTCTCATTACTAGAATGATATTCCCATCTTTGGAAGAATTGGATATTCCTTTTAATGACACACATGTGGATTTCTAAGTAACTGAATAGAAGTGTATCGTTAGATACCAATTTGATGTGATTAGCAACTTATAGAGTTAGAAAAAGCATTATTTTATGTAGCAACAATTTTTGTTTTATGTACTACATATCAAACAAATCACTATATTATTTTGTGCACTCTTAAATCAAATAATTTCACCTTTTTCTAATAACAATTTTTAATTACGTTATGAATAACTGTTAAAAGAGGAATTCAATAAAAAGTAAACTTACTGTTGACAGTAAATAAATCTTTTGTGTATTTATTGCATGCGTGAATTTAATTTTCATTTTACACTTTCATTTTTTATCATTTTGTTTAATTTCAATTATAAAGCAATAATTGTAACAAATATGAGCACATTATCGTTTTACTTACAACATAATTGAGATATTTATTTAAATTATATTTATTTATTTTTACGTAACTTTTTATTTACTTCGTATTATTTGTAAATATTAGTCTATATCAGCAATAGTCATTCTCATTATTAGTTCATTGTTTGGCAAATTTTAAGTAATAATAAAAAGCATTATGCATGATATCATTACAGGAAATAGCTACAATATACACTTGTTGTCAAAACTGTACAATTAGTAAACTTTGTCCTTAATAATTTGATATTCTATTTACTGACGATATTTAAGTTAATAGAACGTGATGTTTCAAATATGAAAAGAATGCAAAAACAATTTGATGATTATAAATTATTATCAAGTATTTTTAGCAAGGATAGCGAATTTTTTAACTTCCATTTTCTGCTCAAATGATGATAGGAATGTAGAGAAAAGTATTTTTTGTTTTTTTAGAAAAAAAAATTAATAAACTTTATAGTAGTTACAGCAATAAAATTCATTATTAAAATAAGTTATTTTTTATTTTACAAATTAATATTCTTTTTATTTTACGCTAGTATTTTAGGTATAATTATATTAGAATTCAATATTGATGAAACTAATTTTAGAGCTAATGTAAATTTCATCAGAAGATAGCATTTTTTTAAATATAAAATTTTATTAAAACGGAATTTTATTGGTTTGTTTTAACAATTATTTATTGGCATTGCTGATATCTAATTAAATTCCCTCAATTAGAAAATGACATCAGAGAAGGAAAACATGATTTATTAATTAAGAATATTTTATATAATTATTAGATAAATTTCAAAAATACATTATTAAATTTATATATATTTAGTTGTGCAAATTATTTTAAAAAATAATAATAAATTTTGTTTAAGTCAAAGAAATTCACGATGAAAATTAAACAAATGCTTTTGAATAGCTAAGTTAATTAATTTCTTCCAATTGAATGAATGAAAGTTCAAGAATTATTTTTTTGTTTAAGAATTTGCTAAAATATTATTATTAAGGCTTAAAAATTTCTAGCAATTATTTATATTGGTAATTAATAGTAAATATGAATGTAGTTTATGTATTTATACTGTACTGGACAGTTAGGCAGTTGTACAGTACGTATTAATACGTCTTGTTATTTAATTATCATATGTTACCTGTTTGTATGAATAAGAAAAACAATTACAGTATAAGTTGCTATATTGTTAATTTTCTACCAGACTAAGAAAATTTGAGTTAGCTTATTATGTTTTCAAGATAATTTAAAATTCAAAAGATTTTTTAGATATTTTAAAATACTATTTAAAATATTATCTTCTTATATAAGAATTAATAATTTCATAACGAAATGATAAGAATTTCATAAGGCTCTGTATAAATTTAAAAACAACAACAAAAATTGATATTTTGAAAGGAATATAATATAATAATTGCTATAAATTTTGACATAAAAATAAACTGAGCATTAATTTATAACAATTATATTTACATTTATGTAAAAGGATTAATATAAAATATAACATCTAGAAAATCTGTTGTTGTTGAAAATAATTTGTTCTTTATGCATACAAATAATAGCTACCAATTCCCTTTCGACCAGAAGTTTAAACATGAATAGTGTTTATTATTTATATTAATCTGCACAATATAATTAAAGAAACGTAAAATGTATAGAGAACGTCAAGAAGAATTTCATACAATTTATATTTTATGAAGTAAATTTATTTAAAATATTTTAAACATTAAAGCAATAATTATTTCATTATTATTATAATAGTCAAAAATGTTTATTTCACTTATATTATTTATTCTATTATTTAAATTCTATTAAATAATTGACATTTTGTCCATTTTTTCAATAGTTTATTTTATTGATAAGAAACGATTAGAGAGAAATTACATCTGATTACGTTATTGAGATATAATATAGATATAAATAAATACATTTAATAAAATATAAATGAATAAAATCAGTTCGAATAATAAATATATTTTATTTTATATCTAAGAAAATGTGACTATTTTCTGCGTCAAATATGCAATTATGACACGCATTAGAGAAATTAGTTATAGTGAATACAAGTTTATATATATTAATATATAGAAAATAGATTTTTCTATTATTAAAATTAATGAGTGCCGATCTAGATTCATTACTTATGTGAAAGTAAGTATTCTTTAGGGAACAATCTTGTATCATAATTCTTTTTTCTTATTTATACAAGCAGTCAATACATGATAATTAAATAAAACGATTTAATAATACATAAACTATATGCAGGAAGATTAATATGAAATGAATATGGTGATGTATAATTAATAAAATGGTTATGAACAATGAGAAATTTCCGGCTAAATGGAAATACTCACAAAATTGAAAGCAAAAACAGAACTATATTATAAACGAAATTATAGTTTAATGTTCTAATTTTTTATTCTTGTAATTATTTTGGATTCTCTTGATCGAAGGAAAGTATAAAATCTACATAATTGTAATTTTTACAAATTATATAAAATTATAAATTAATTTTAAATGTAATCTAATTTGAAATTCTTCCATAACCTTTTTGATAATTTAGAATGTTTCTAGATATATAAAATAATACACCTTATCTCTAGCATAAAATTTTATTATTAAAGAATATTTTCGGTCTAATTTAGAGTCTTCAGGCTCTATAATATTGGACTACAATGCCACGTTCTTGATATATAAAGTTTAGAATGCGTTTGAAAATGCATGCAATCGTTTATATAAAGAACGTAATTTAAATTTTAGACACACTAATAATAAATAAAACAAAAATAAATGCATTATTCTGAAGGGGTTATTCTATTCGTTATAATATGGAATGGGGAATGATTCTTGATTTCTGATGTTAATAGGTTGCGGCCGAAGTTTTCATCTTTAAAACGTGAACGTCGAACGTCAAGCGGCGCTTGACGTTCGACGTTGACGTTCTAGAGATGAAAACTTCGGCCACAACCTCGCTAATGTTGTTTTGTTCAACAGACAACATAGTNTATAAAAAGGAATTTATTTTTTTATTTCTAATCTAAAAATAAAATGCTGTAAAGATGCAGAAAAAAATTTAATACTCTCAACTGTAAAACATGCTTTGAAAAAAATAATAATAAATTATGAACAAAGAACAAGAAAGAAAATGAAAACGTAGAATATATGTTTTTAGAATTTTTATAATCACATTGTACGGATTAATATTGTACTTTGTTCTTCATATTTTATAAAAATTTCCCTATTTTTCTTTCTTGATACTGTTTTAAATATAGCAATCTGCATTATTCTTTTTTGATAAAACGAATCTTTATACTTTAGAAGAGTTGTGAAATGATCCGTTTAGTAGTTCTCACATGACATCTCTGTATTCATAAGTTTAATTATGTGTTGTGATAATATCCCTAAGTTGATTACGTTAAATCAATGTCAAACGCACATCCTCCTTTATGGCATTAGTAAAATTAAGAAAACTCCTATTTTGATTTTATCATAAAAAGTTTAATGCTTTTCTGAAACTTTGTTAATTCCAGTTTTAAAAATAAAAAAGTGTAAGATTATATATATACGTAAGAATTTTCGTTAATTATACCTATAATTTCTTTATTCAGTCATGAATTTAGTTTTAAATCTAAAGGAAAAATCTGTTTTATGATATCATCTTTATCTTAAATATAAAATTAAAACAAAACGAGTTAAATTAGCAGTTAACTGTCTTGCTAGATAGAAGTTTGGTATAAATGCTAATTTAGTTTGCTTTAATGTCTAGCAAAGGTACTATTATTATTACTTTTAATTTAAATTTATCTAACAACAGTGTAGAAGTGAAAAAATTAGTCCTTAAAATAACATTCTTTTTAATAAAAATCTAACTTTATTATTGATTTCCTACAAAGTAGCTCGCATAATAAATTAAATTCAGAATTGGAAAAAAAATATTTTAAAAAATCAATATATTATTTGAACTTGTTTAGTTTATTATTTTTATTTATGTATTTGATATATTATTATTGTAGTTTTACATAATTTATTATTTAAAATATTCAAGTACATTCTGTATACGTACAATTGAATGCATTTTCAAACAAGTATTCTAAACTAAATCTAACGAATATCATATCACATTCTGTCGAATGGTAGAGAAGCTGAAAATGGTCTAAATCACAAACTAGATAGAATATCCGATTGGCACATTCTTTTAATGGTAGCGAACATTAGCTCTCTGCTATCTCATCGGTATCAAACGGAATTAGTATTTAATATTAATTATGTGGAATTGTGTTTTTATGTTAAAACATTACAAGATTACATATGTTTAATATTAAAAAATAAAAACATATTCGAAAATGCATTCGAATTTCATTTAAATATAATTCGAAAATATTTCATTTTGATAAAATTCTAATATATTTTCGCCTGATGATGACGACTTTTCCGAAGTCTGCTATCTTGTCCCACGTAATCTGTTATATAAATTATAATTAATGTACTAGTTAATACTAAAATGTTATGCTTGTAATAATGTTTATGATCTTTATATATTTGAAAATTTGATTAGTTTGTTTGATATATTTTCTCTATTAATTTGTATATTTGGTAATTTCAATAAAAATTATTTTAAAATAAATAACGATGTCATAACGGATATTACAGAGAATATTATTATACTTGAATTTAGTTATATCATACTTATCTTCTGTTTTTTAAATTGAGTTATTCGAAGAGATCCCCAAACTCAAATTTCGACGTTTTTCGCAAAACATTTTCTCTGTGTATATGATGTAAACTGCTTTCATATTTGATGATACTGTAATTTCAATAATACTTTGAAATTCCGAAAATACTATTAGACATATTATAGCTTTTAGATTTATTATTACAGTTTTCTACATTTTACTGAGATTGATTTTTTACGCGATTATTATAAATACAATTCTAAGAATTGGAGTGTGAAAGAAGTTTGCATGAGCCTTACAGAAAGCAAACTTAAAAGAGAAAACAAATGACAGAAAGCAAATTTCTCAATTGTTATTTAATCGAAAATTTTGTTTTCTATTGCTTATTTTCTCTTTTAGAACTACAATTACTTAAATTAAGAAATATATTCAATTTAAAGGAATATTGTTCATGAATGTACTGGTGAAATTATATTCAGTCCATTCATAGTTGGTCCATAGTCTGGTTGTTTCAATACTGTATCTTGTATTCTTTTTAACTGCTTACATTCAGTTGAAAAGACTACAAGAGACAATATATCTAATAATCTCTTTACAAATTTGGAGAAACAATGGAACTTTGGATTCAGAATCAAAAGTTTTCAACAAAGAAGCTTATTTGGATGCAGAAAGATAAGAAAACTATTAACAAGGCGTTTCAGAAACTGGTTCACATGTGTTTTGACTCGTAGAATAAATAGTATTTTTGAGAATATTATTTATAATTTCTTAAAGACATAGCTAATGAATAAATAAATAAAAATACACGAACTTTATCAGTAGAAAAACAAGAAAGATTTTGTAAAATATTCTATTTTATTTATCTGAATTTTAAAATAATAATACAAAGCTATAGTTGTGAACACTACGTTATCAAATTGTGGTCTCGCATATATACAATTGTTATCGCTCAAATAGACTTACACAAATCTTCTCTTAGAGATGGATGCGTATAACTTTTGAAGTCTGTTTAAATTTCGTTTTGAATAAGTAACGAAGAGTCTGTATGCGAGAACACTTCAATCTTTAGACTAGGTGATGCAAAAGTTCTGCTTTTAACATTTTTTTCTAGATTGTCCTTCGCTATTTTGAATCATAATGTATACAATAACTTGAATTCTTTGAAAAGAAATCGAATACCTATAGTTGCTTCATATCTCAGTGGAGTTTCTCATTGAAGCATTTGCTTCATATTGAATCTCTACTGGGAAGCAGTTGCCTTCTTAAAAGCATATAACTTCGTTTTAAAGCTTCCTTATAGCTATTTTAAATTGCTTTTTTCACCTTTTCAAAAAACGAAAGTGGATGTTTTTTCAAAGAAGCTTTGAATATTTATATTATTTTGAACTATTTTATAATTCTAAAAGTTTATACAGTATTTTTAGAATTATAAAATAGTTGTTAAACAAATGCATCGAGAGATGATAAATTTATTGGATTAAATTTTTCTCGCGAGATTCCAGTTTACAGTGGATTATATGGAAGATCTGTTTTGCTCATTACTAGAAGCTTGATACTCAATTAATTCGGCAAACAAGACAGCTCGACTCAAACTCTATATAAACAATCATAAAGATTCGAATTCGCCTCCATAAAAAAGCCTTTATCACTGTAAACTGAAAAGTTATAATTGTATAAATTTTAATTTATCATCAATAGATACAGGTTTCAATTTAAAAATATTATAACTTTGTACGTTTTATTTGCGAAATTCAATATATATTGATAGAATAAGGTTGAGTATGATTTATGATTCTTAAAGTCCTGTTTATTAAATTAATGAGATTGTGAAATTTGAAAAAATAAAATCTTTAAATAGAAAATATTCATTGATTCTTATTATTTTTTAAATAATCCATATTGAAATCAAAAAGTTCTTAACGATTTATAAGTATTTCAAAGAAATATAAATCGATTTATAATTGACAACTAATATTTCTTTGATATAACTATCAGAAAAATCGTTGATACAATTTTTAGCAAATTTCATTTTATTTTAAAATTTCTGATATCGGTTTTCAAAGAAATATTTAACAAATGAGATTTGTGAAGTTACAGAATACGACAAACTTAAAAATTGATAGAAGAGACAGAGTAAAACATCTTATAAATTTATACATTATGATGTTAAATATATGAAATGAGATAAAATTATTTAAACATTTAAAAATAGAACATGTCTATTTTTTATTTAAAAATAAACTCCATTTTCATTGAAAAAGGAAAAAACAAAATGAAAGTAGGCAAGACAATTTCATCCGTATTTTCAATTAATACTCAGATTCCTATTTTCAACTGTCATTCAGATAGTTATATATAAGTAATCAGACTTTTAACTTGTTTTACTTTGATCCTTAAATATCTTATATTTTTTCATGTAAGAGGTTTTTTATTAAATATTTTTTTCATAAGAACTTTTTAACTTTCCCCCTATATACTTCTAAAGGTTTTACATTCAAAAATTTTAATTCTTGTAAGCTTTTCTTTTCCAAGCTGGAAACATACTTCATGAAAGTGCTATAAAACTATTTTATGATTTTCATTACTATGAAATTTAACTGGTTTTCGCATTAAATCAAATAGAAAAAAATATTTTTTAAGAACTTCGTTTATTAAATTTCAGTTAGAAGAATTTTATGTAGATAGACAATGTCGAGATTGATTTTTCCCCTTCTACAAACGAAGAAAATGGCATTTTATTCGACTGTCATTTCAGGGGCTGCTTTTAAGAATGTGACATAATTATTATAATATATAAAATAACAAAATGGTCACGAAAATTTACATTTATTACCTTTGATAATTTTTCATTCAAAATATAGCTAGAACGAAGTCAGTGGAGGCGTAACAACCAATAAATTATAACGTGAGGAGAATATATAAAATAAAGTTTTAATTCCAAATGCCATTAATTGGAAAGTTAAAACTTCTAATTTATATTTTTCGAATTGTTCTACAAGAATTTATAATTATAGCACTTAATTTTAGAAAATTACGAATTTAAAATATTCAAATTAATTACACATAAGCTTAATTAAACACAACTTTAAAAGTTTCAAAATTTATGTTTTTTTATAATAGTTTACATACATTTTCTAAGATTTGTAATGATAAAAAAATTTTGAAATTATTGTTACACTAGAATCTCTAATTATAATTTAATATTGATAAATATTTTCCTTGCGTAATAAGATTAGCCTGAACAATGGGTATGTTCCATAACTTAAGTAGAAGTAAACAGTCAGATATAAATTGTGACGTGAATGAATTTGTTCAATTTTCTTTATTATTTCGATAAATTTTAATGTTTTAATTGATAAATTTCTCTTTCAATGATAATTGCCTTCAAAAATTGTTTCTACTTTTTGATGATGATTGATTAAAAACAATATTTCGAATATTCAAGTTTTGAATTTCATCTTTTCGATCATTAATTTCCAATTCTAAAATTCAACTAGAACTTAGAACGTACGTATACATTAAATCAGCATTTTAATGCAGTTCCTTCTATCATAGAAGGAACTGCATTAAAATGCTATATATGATCCTTTATTCAAGAGGCTCTTAGAAGAAGTTATCATGGCTCTTCTAATACAAATTCATGTACATAAAATTTTAAGCGTAACTTATCTGTTAAATTATAATTACTCATTAAATTTACTAATGATTTGAGCAACGTTGATTTAAATTTTAATATCGAAAGCGATTTGGGCTTAAACCGGAATTCGCACTTTATAATGGATTGCATTTTAGTAAGATCTTAAAACATTTAAAACAATGAAATGAATATTTATTGAAACATTAAATTATAATAATAATTTTATACATTATTATAACAATATCCATATTTATTTTTCATTAAAACATTTTAGTTATAATTAAATTTTTATATGATTATATTTTAAATAACGTATCTATAAAACTAAAATATAATTAGTCTCGTATTTTAATTACATGTTTACATAATTTTTGAGTAAAAGTAATATACTTTATTACTTGAAGTATAAAGATTGTCTAAAGTTACCTGTTTAAAAAGTATTTTTTAAACATAACTTGAATGGGCGCATATAATTTATCTTATTTTGTATTTTATGTGTAGGTGCATGAAAATTTATCTGTAATATACACAATAGAAATTTTTTTAAATCTAACTTTTAATAATTTAATGTTTTCAAGTAATTGTCGATTGAACATTACTTAAATTGACCTTAAAAACCTGTTTAAAAGTCTAATTGTTAATAGCCATGGCATATTAACATATTGAAAACTAGAATTTACTAGAAATTGTTTTTCACTGTGAGACTTGTCCTATTATTTTAGTTATATAAAATTGCAAACTAGTCACGAAATGGAAGTAAAATATTTTCAAAATTCTGTAAAATTTATTTTTTAAATTTTAAAGAATTGATAGTTTCATGTATAGTTATGTATAACTAAATAATTTTATTAAGGGTTGTTAGAATGAAAACTCATATTTTTGGGTTTATATAAAGTAGAATGAAGAAAAACATCTTGTACTTAGATCTGAAGCTTATTAGCAATAATCAAAGTACAACAACGTTAAAGTTAGCTTAGATTCATCAATCGAAAATTATATTGGTATGATTGGAACGTTGATCGAATTATATAAAAACATTTCTTTTATATTTGTAAATATAATTCAGAGCTTTCGAGTTTATTTCAAAATATAATAACAAAGAGAAATTATTGTTTATCGTACATAAAGACGATAATCTACATTATTGTCTTATTCTAGATTATGTATTTCGCATTTTATATAACTGAGCTTAGTGGAAATAACTATTCCCAAGTTCCATAAAGGTCATGACACAGTTGTATTAATATTGCCTTTTCTGACCTTTAACCGATATGTTGACATATTGAGCATTTTTATAGAGATCCCAATCTATCTATTTTCTTTCGTTAGCCAATTGTTTCGGCGTGTGAAATTTCACAGATTTCTAACAATTTGAGTTGAATTAAATTATCTGTAGAGTTTTCTTATAATTCATTAAAACTGCTTAATAGGTTATATATTTTAGTCCTATTGTAACTTTAAATGAGCGCATTTACCATTTATCCCTAGCAGTATGTTATATTATAACATTAATTTATCCTTATGATTTGTTCTAGCATAATAACCTTGTGTATGGTTATCTGCATAACGTTTGATTATATTCGCAGCTGCATTCAGAACAATTCACTATATTTTGATATATGTAATGTTGTTAACTGTATAATAACGTAATATAATTTATAAATTGTTAAGCTAAACTACACTAAAAATTTAATAAATTTAACGATATTTAATAATTTAAAAAACAAATTATAAATGTTGTAAAATTTATTTATAGACATTTCAGATTATTAAACCCGTTTATCAAATGTAAATATGATTTATTTTATTTTAAAAAATTTCTATAAAATCAATTTAATGTTTTTAAATGTATTTTTTTAAGTATAATTTATATTACTGTGGTATAATTAGTAGCTAGAACATTTTTTAAAATAAATATTTATCATTTTTAAACTTAATATTTTGGTTTCAGTTGTTGTAGCCTTATTAAAAGTAAGCATGCAAAAACTACAAACTGAATTATTATTAAATTTGATTTTTTCCCATGGAAAAAACTTCATTTTTTTCCAACTTCTTGAGTCTTTTTATGAAATTATTGATACAAGAAGCAAAACAATATTAAATAAATAACTTGTTTGTTTGAAAAATTCCATTAAAAAAACCTTTTAAACCATTAAGTTTATTTAATCATATTGGTTGACAGAAAATTGATTTTGTGATAAAGCAAAAAGTTTAATCCATTCTTTAGGAAATTCAATTTGTACAAGTATGTTTTTTTAAAACAATCATCCAAATATTTACTACGTTAATGATTTCGAAATAATTATATTTATATGCGTTTTGAACTAAATCCATTAAAACGAAAGAAAACATCTAACATTTGAGCAGTGATAACATTGAGCAGTGATAACATTGAGCAGTGATAACATTGAAAACCATTACTAGTTAAGAATACTCTGTTTTAGCAAACCTTTTTTAAATATTTTAATTTTAAATTAAATAGCATTAACAAATATATTATTTAAGCATATTTAATTAAATACATATTTGCATATTTAATCAAAGTTACATATATATAAATGCTGTTGATTAATGTACCAATTATAAGCCACTTATTAGCTTAATACAGTTTTGAAATTGATACGTTATATAACACAAAATTTATTTTCATAAAATCATTATTTGTTATTGATTTCGATGGTAATTTTTTAAAAGAAATTTCGTGAATTAAAAGCATAATTAGTCATTTTTTAAGAGTTTTTCCTCCTTAATATTTTCATCTTAAAATAAATTTAAGTTGGCATTTGCTTTTTTTTGTTGTATTAATTTAATATTAATAATTATATCAACAGTTTTACTAAGTTGTTATTAAAGTAAGGAAGTCTTATTGTTTTTAGAATTAATCTAAATGGACTAAATTTACAAAGGAAAACTTCTGATTATTAGATTTATTCGGATCAACGGTAACAATCTGATAGAAATTTTTCTGAGCAGAAACAAAAATGCAAAGAGTATATTGCATCTACTTTACAAATATCGGAAAAAAGAATCGATATTCCATTTTCCAATAAACTGTTCTTTGTAAAATTTTAGTATTCGTGAAATTCCATGTGAAATTTCATTGCTGTTGAAAAATATCTGTTGCAGTTCTTGCATTTATGTCGATAGCTGTTACTTTTAGAAATTTTGCTGGAGGTGACTCTCCTTCAGCTACTCTTTTTATATTGCTATATGCTTCTCTAATGACATCATTAGAAGCTGGCGGTCCTTTGCAACAATTCTAATATAAATTCGGTGACTATAATAAATAAATTTATTAATTTTACACGAATACCATATATATTGCTGTAATATATCTATTTTTTAAAGTTCGTACTTCTGCCATAAGCTTTTATGAATAATATTTTATTAACATACATTTTTAAACTGAAGGAAAAAAATATCTTTTAAAGAGAATTTTACAATACATTTTTTCCCCTTTTATCTGTAACTACAACGAAGAACTTGTTAGTATTTTCTTATTCATGGAATTCAAGACTAACATCATGGTTTGGTTTTTGGCAAATAGCAGAGATTTTTTATAGTTGATAAAAACTAGGTTGCAAAATATGAAATGCAAGAAACATTACTTCACGAACATTTTCCATTTAAATCGGCTTATTCTCCTTATATTTCCATAACCATTCAAGTTAAATAATCACAACATAAAGTTAAACATTCTTTCTTAATAAGATTGTCATTATCATAATCTGATATAAGGAATAATCTCCTTAAAACATGTTTTATTTTATATTAACTTCCAAAATTAAATCTTACTTATAATGTTTTATAATTTATGTAAACATTTACAAGTTATGAAGTCATTTGAATTTTAAAATTACTTAATTTTATAGGTTTACTACGATTGCAATTATATCATCGGACAATTTTATAAGCATATAACAATATCTTTTATGGTTTGATAACATCAAATATTGATTTTACAAAATGACCTTTCTTTGTTTTTATCTCTATTGAAGAACTTAATTCTATAATAGGATTTTTATTAGATTCAGTTATTTTAATGGTGTACATTGATTATATCCATAAATTTTTGACTAAAACAAATTAAATAAAAATAATTAGTATTTAATAATTAAGAAACGTATTAAATAATTTATAAGTTATAAAATTGCTTAATATTTAGTAATTTGATTAAGCGTAATTTTCTCGCAAAAATTATTTTATCATCAGTATTGGAGAATTATCAAAAAATTGAAAATAATCATCAATACACGTTACTTACCTATCTTTTGAGTGGCTTTTTAATACTTTTTATTCTACAATTTTTATTTAAATATTTAAAAATAAGAAATAATAAAAGTTAAATAGATTTTTCTAAGAAAATTAATATTTTATATTAATTCTACTTTTATAAAATTGTTCTACAAATCTTAAATCAAAATAAAGCGAATCATTCTCGAACAAAACATATGGGTGTGATATATTGAAGGACTACTTTAATTTGATAATTTCTCTATGAATACCGTAAGTTATTCTAATTATATCATAATTGTCGTTACTGAATGTACTGGTCAATACTCTGCTAAGCGTGCTAATATTCCATTAGGTTGTGTTTCATAATGATTCTTGAATCGTATTAAAAGACCATTTCACAAATTACATCATAAAATTTCGCAACATGAAAATAATAAATTTGTTCGCAATACATTTTCCGAATGAAAAATGTCATAAATTGCCTCCAGAATAGTTATTAAGCTTAAATATAGTAATTGTAAATATTCGGTGATATACTTAATTATCCCTTATAATAAACTTTTAAAAGGTATCGGTTCCGTAAAGATATAAGGAAAAATTAATTAGTTATAGCTTATATTTGAATTAATATTGCTTTGGATGATCACAAGAGAAGATGATATTGATTTAGTCTGTTCAATTTTTCTAAAATTGAAGAGGTTTGTACTGTATATCGGCTTTAAATTTATATCGAGGTTGACAGAAAATGGTTTTTATTTACCAAAATTGATTGATTGTATTGGAAAGCTATCTAGTATAGACCTTATAAGTTGGTTTTGCTTGTATTTGAGCGGTTGTGGTTCTCGTTACAGTATTCCTTATAACTAGATAAAGAAAAAGAAGAAGCAATTAACTGAAATGAAAATTTAATACGGTTATTTTAGGTAAAAACAAAATCTTTACGGTGAAAATTAGAATAATTTATTCTTTACTCACTCCAATTATTTAAATAACCTATATCAGCCTAAGATTAAAAAATGGAGTATTTTAATATCAAATAATTATATACTTTTGATTTTAAATGTGAAATTAATGTAATAAAACTTGTTAACTCTAAATGTAATCACTGCAATCAAATTACTTTAGGATATATCTGAAAAGGAAGAAAGGAGGTTTATTTCGCATTTCTTCGAAGTTATAAACATTCTGTACCGAATATACAGAATATTTTAAAATTCTATGTATGTTGTATAAAATGTAAAAATATAAAAATAAAAAAATGTATATAAATATTCTATGTAGCCCATAAAAATTGGAAGAAATGCGAATCTTTTATTACAAAAACCATTAATTTGATTATTTTGTTAAATAAATATCTATACTTTTCATTAACAAAGTGATAGTAAAACTTCATCTGATGCTATATATAGCCTATATTTTGATTGATCAATAACCATTACCTGCAAAGCTACATCTTTATTTTTACGTAAGATAAAAGCGTTATGCAATATAATATATTGCATATAACGCTTTTAATCTTACGTAAAAATGCTCTTCAAACACGACTCTAAATTATAGCAATTACATAATAATAAAAATAAACAAACATCTTCTATAATTAGAACTAAGAAGAAAAATTATTTCTACATCTTTATTTTAATATTATTGATGAAAGTTTAAAAAGTTTTTTTTTTTTTGTTTCGAACTGGTCTTTTCATTTGATTTAACTTAGACAAATAGGGATATTTCACAGCTTAATTATAAATTTATCAACGATAATTTTTCTTTAGAAAAATTCTATCTCAAATTGTGTAGATGCCAGCTTTAAATATTTTTTCGCTACTTTGCTTAATTAGATTGGAAGTACGTGTTTGCTACTAGTTTTGCTACCTTTATAAATCAGAAGATTAACTCTCCCGGAAAATGTGATTAAACTTAAACTAAGATGACAGCAATTAATATGACCTGTAATCTCTTGGGTCCGAGTCCACAAATGTGAAGGTGAAGGCATAACAGTTAATGTTTACTGTTGAGTTGTAATTTTATGCATGCTTTTTTTTATAATTATTGTTTTAATTTTGTATTTATTTTGACGTTTCGAGGAATACAAATTTAATAATTTGAAAATTTAATAACTAAATTTCATTATTTCGTAATACTTATTTATATATAAATTTTAATATATTGTAATTTAATTTAGTTGGATGGAATTTTAAAAATTTCAATTAATATTCAATCGTGATAATTATTATATTTCTCAAAGTATTTCCAAGGCGATTACTGTGTTGCCTAATATATTCAGTAATTTAAATATTTAAATAACATTTCATTTTTGATATTTTTAAGTAGCGTTTACATATTTTAACTAGANGAAATTTCGTGAATTAAAAGCATAATTAGTCATTTTTTAAGAGTTTTTCCTCCTTAATATCTTCATCTTAAAATAGATTTAAGTTGGCATTTGCTTTTTTTTGTTGTATTAATTTAATATTAATAATTATATCAACAGTTTTACTAAGTTGTTATTAAAGTAAGGAAGTCTTATTGTTTTTAGAATTAATCTAAATGGACTAAATTTACAAAGGAAAACTTCTGATTATTAGATTTATTCGGATCAACGGTAACAATCTGATAGAAATTTTTCTGAGCAGAAACAAAAATGCAAAGAGTATATTGCATCTACTTTACAAATATCGGAAAAAAGAATCGATATTCCATTTTCCAATAAACTGTTCTTTGTAAAATTTTAGTATTCGTGAAATTCCATGTGAAATTTCATTGCTGTTGAAAAATATCTGTTGCAGTTCTTGCATTTATGTCGATAGCTGTTACTTTTAGAAATTTTGCTGGAGGTGACTCTCCTTCAGCTACTCTTTTTATATTGCTATATGCTTCTCTAATGACATCATTAGAAGCTGGCGGTCCTTTGCAACAATTCTAATATAAATTCGGTGACTATAATAAATAAATTTATTAATTTTACACGAATACCATATATATTGCTGTAATATATCTATTTTTTAAAGTTCGTACTTCTGCCATAAGCTTTTATGAATAATATTTTATTAACATACATTTTTAAACTGAAGGAAAAAAATATCTTTTAAAGAGAATTTTACAATACATTTTTTCCCCTTTTATCTGTAACTACAACGAAGAACTTGTTAGTATTTTCTTATTCATGGAATTCAAGACTAACATCATGGTTTGGTTTTTGGCAAATAGCAGAGATTTTTTATAGTTGATAAAAACTAGGTTGCAAAATATGAAATGCAAGAAACATTACTTCACGAACATTTTCCATTTAAATCGGCTTATTCTCCTTATATTTCCATAACCATTCAAGTTAAATAATCACAACATAAAGTTAAACATTCTTTCTTAATAAGATTGTCATTATCATAATCTGATATAAGGAATAATCTCCTTAAAACATGTTTTATTTTATATTAACTTCCAAAATTAAATCTTACTTATAATGTTTTATAATTTATGTAAACATTTACAAGTTATGAAGTCATTTGAATTTTAAAATTACTTAATTTTATAGGTTTACTACGATTGCAATTATATCATCGGACAATTTTATAAGCATATAACAATATCTTTTATGGTTTGATAACATCAAATATTGATTTTACAAAATGACCTTTCTTTGTTTTTATCTCTATTGAAGAACTTAATTCTATAATAGGATTTTTATTAGATTCAGTTATTTTAATGGTGTACATTGATTATATCCATAAATTTTTGACTAAAACAAATTAAATAAAAATAATTAGTATTTAATAATTAAGAAACGTATTAAATAATTTATAAGTTATAAAATTGCTTAATATTTAGTAATTTGATTAAGCGTAATTTTCTCGCAAAAATTATTTTATCATCAGTATTGGAGAATTATCAAAAAATTGAAAATAATCATCAATACACGTTACTTACCTATCTTTTGAGTGGCTTTTTAATACTTTTTATTCTACAATTTTTATTTAAATATTTAAAAATAAGAAATAATAAAAGTTAAATAGATTTTTCTAAGAAAATTAATATTTTATATTAATTCTACTTTTATAAAATTGTTCTACAAATCTTAAATCAAAATAAAGCGAATCATTCTCGAACAAAACATATGGGTGTGATATATTGAAGGACTACTTTAATTTGATAATTTCTCTATGAATACCGTAAGTTATTCTAATTATATCATAATTGTCGTTACTGAATGTACTGGTCAATACTCTGCTAAGCGTGCTAATATTCCATTAGGTTGTGTTTCATAATGATTCTTGAATCGTATTAAAAGACCATTTCACAAATTACATCATAAAATTTCGCAACATGAAAATAATAAATTTGTTCGCAATACATTTTCCGAATGAAAAATGTCATAAATTGCCTCCAGAATAGTTATTAAGCTTAAATATAGTAATTGTAAATATTCGGTGATATACTTAATTATCCCTTATAATAAACTTTTAAAAGGTATCGGTTCCGTAAAGATATAAGGAAAAATTAATTAGTTATAGCTTATATTTGAATTAATATTGCTTTGGATGATCACAAGAGAAGATGATATTGATTTAGTCTGTTCAATTTTTCTAAAATTGAAGAGGTTTGTACTGTATATCGGCTTTAAATTTATATCGAGGTTGACAGAAAATGGTTTTTATTTACCAAAATTGATTGATTGTATTGGAAAGCTATCTAGTATAGACCTTATAAGTTGGTTTTGCTTGTATTTGAGCGGTTGTGGTTCTCGTTACAGTATTCCTTATAACTAGATAAAGAAAAAGAAGAAGCAATTAACTGAAATGAAAATTTAATACGGTTATTTTAGGTAAAAACAAAATCTTTACGGTGAAAATTAGAATAATTTATTCTTTACTCACTCCAATTATTTAAATAACCTATATCAGCCTAAGATTAAAAAATGGAGTATTTTAATATCAAATAATTATATACTTTTGATTTTAAATGTGAAATTAATGTAATAAAACTTGTTAACTCTAAATGTAATCACTGCAATCAAATTACTTTAGGATATATCTGAAAAGGAAGAAAGGAGGTTTATTTCGCATTTCTTCGAAGTTATAAACATTCTGTACCGAATATACAGAATATTTTAAAATTCTATGTATGTTGTATAAAATGTAAAAATATAAAAATAAAAAAATGTATATAAATATTCTATGTAGCCCATAAAAATTGGAAGAAATGCGAATCTTTTATTACAAAAACCATTAATTTGATTATTTTGTTAAATAAATATCTATACTTTTCATTAACAAAGTGATAGTAAAACTTCATCTGATGCTATATATAGCCTATATTTTGATTGATCAATAACCATTACCTGCAAAGCTACATCTTTATTTTTACGTAAGATAAAAGCGTTATGCAATATAATATATTGCATATAACGCTTTTAATCTTACGTAAAAATGCTCTTCAAACACGACTCTAAATTATAGCAATTACATAATAATAAAAATAAACAAACATCTTCTATAATTAGAACTAAGAAGAAAAATTATTTCTACATCTTTATTTTAATATTATTGATGAAAGTTTAAAAAGTTTTTTTTTTTTGTTTCGAACTGGTCTTTTCATTTGATTTAACTTAGACAAATAGGGATATTTCACAGCTTAATTATAAATTTATCAACGATAATTTTTCTTTAGAAAAATTCTATCTCAAATTGTGTAGATGCCAGCTTTAAATATTTTTTCGCTACTTTGCTTAATTAGATTGGAAGTACGTGTTTGCTACTAGTTTTGCTACCTTTATAAATCAGAAGATTAACTCTCCCGGAAAATGTGATTAAACTTAAACTAAGATGACAGCAATTAATATGACCTGTAATCTCTTGGGTCCGAGTCCACAAATGTGAAGGTGAAGGCATAACAGTTAATGTTTACTGTTGAGTTGTAATTTTATGCATGCTTTTTTTTATAATTATTGTTTTAATTTTGTATTTATTTTGACGTTTCGAGGAATACAAATTTAATAATTTGAAAATTTAATAACTAAATTTCATTATTTCGTAATACTTATTTATATATAAATTTTAATATATTGTAATTTAATTTAGTTGGATGGAATTTTAAAAATTTCAATTAATATTCAATCGTGATAATTATTATATTTCTCAAAGTATTTCCAAGGCGATTACTGTGTTGCCTAATATATTCAGTAATTTAAATATTTAAATAACATTTCATTTTTGATATTTTTAAGTAGCGTTTACATATTTTAACTAGAGTTAATATAATATATAAACGATATTGATAGTGATAAATTGGTGGATTTCCTTAGGATAAAACATTTAAGTGGTTTCAGATTACCGAATTCCTATTTCGTTATCTAAATAATGCGATAAAGATAATTTTCTTTAAGTAGCAATTAAGTTACAATTAATAGAATTAAAGATTAGTAAATGCTTTTAATTCAAAATTTTCTTTAATTAAAAAACAGTCCAGCCTCTATAATAGACAGTTAAAAATGATTCGAAAAAGAATTAATATATTTTCATTTGAGTTTTTCCTGCTATTAGACAATCAATCTCCCATACAAGCAGCACTAGTCTTTGAAGCTTGCTATTAAGTGTTGCTGTCACGTTTAAAGTGGTGAAAGCTGGCATGTTACTCAAGAACAACCAAGCAAACCTGCTTGCAAATGTCAATATAATAGCTTCTGAGAGCTACAAGAAGACGATGCTTGTTTTTAGCTATTAATGGCAAAGACTTAGGCACAATACCTGAAAATAAGAGGATAAATTGCACTTTTAATGCTTATTTTTTAACAATAAAAGCTATTTATATATAAATAAACTTTTTCTGTTTTATGGATTGATTAAAATTAAATATGACATTAATTTTTATAGATTTTTTTTTTACTAATTTTCGCTTAATTCAGTTAACTGTTGCGTTTTAAAACTGTTTTAAAATCCCAGAAATGTAATTTAATTAATTCGGTTAATTAGCATAATTTTTAATTTTTATAATTACTTAGGCATACAAAATTTTAAAATTTTTCGTTTGCTTTAATGTTATAAATGAAAAGGTCAGTATATCTTATCTGGAGATGCGCCTGCTTTAATTTTATCAAAATAATTGCCGAAATGAATAACAGATCTTTAAATGACGTTCTCAATTAAGTTAGCATTTGCGATAATTTCGATTTATGTACTTATACTGTCACGTCAAAGATAAGATATAATGAAAGAAAAAGATTAATAAGTTAGAATAATATCCGAAACAATCTTATCAATATAAATATTCAAATGAACTTAAGGCGTCAGAAACTAGTAGTAAAAGTTTAATGGGGCAATTGAAAGTTTATAAGTCATTTATCATTAACATTTGGAAGCAAACGAAAGCTAAAGTTCACAGATTGATTGATTGCTTTCCACTCAGATTAGACTCCTTGATGCGTGACAAAATGTGATATGTTATGCAAGACATGTCTTTCATCCATTGACATCAATAATGAAATAATTAATTTGAAAATATCTTGGCAAATGATTAAAAATTATGACACTTTTATCAATTTTACAATTATAACTTCATCAAAAATTATTTAAACTCCTAGAATAGATTAACTACTTTATCTAAGCTACGCGCGAGAGGCATATTAAGTGATCTCTCTCTTTCTATCAGAAAATAAAAACACCATAAAATAATAACAATAATTTATGTGTGACTAACAAGTATCTTTGTCACCACGTATCTATGGGCGTGGTTGAGGGTTGAACTACTCTAGTTTCTTGAATGGACTGAACAAATAGTTTCAAACACGAAATTATTATTATTATTTTATATAAACCCGTGTATGTTTCGGTGTTATAAATTTAGTTGCATTATAATAATTTCGCAAATATGTAAATACCGGCGATAAATTCCGGCTGCGATTTATACAACTCGAAAGCAAATTTTTGGCAAATTAATTCTGTTATGTTGCCATATAATTTGTACATATCATCGGAGTATAATTCGTGAATATAAGGTTATGTTGACCACGCCTGCTTTCAGAACCACTTCCCTTCTGGAAGAAAACGCCCCAATGCATGCATGACATTTATCTACCTGTCAGAAGACTGTCTCTACGTCTAAGTCACGTTTCCGTTCGGCTTAGCTACTAAATAAATTGTTTAGATCAATTGTTAGATACGTGCCATTATTCCTTTAATATTAAAAGAATTATTTGTGTAATTTATTGTCTCTTTCCGTTTTTGAAAGCTATACTTTGTCTATACTGAAGTCTGTTCGGAATCTGATATAAGGCTTCTTTTCTTAAAAAAAAAGGCTAAAATATTACTTTTGTAAAAAAAAGGCTAAAATATTACTTTTGTAAAAAAAAAATTAATATTTAAAAAATTATATACACTAATATTAAATGGTTAGTTCGGACTAAAAACATTCTTTGTATAGACTCATTTTATAAAAAGGAATTTATTTTTTTATTTCTAATCTAAAAATAAAATGCTGTAAAGATGCAGAAAAAAATTTAATACTCTCAACTGTAAAACATGCTTTGAAAAAAATAATAATAAATTATGAACAAAGAACAAGAAAGAAAATGAAAACGTAGAATATATGTTTTTAGAATTTTTATAATCACATTGTACGGATTAATATTGTACTTTGTTCTTCATATTTTATAAAAATTTCCCTATTTTTCTTTCTTGATACTGTTTTAAATATAGCAATCTGCATTATTCTTTTTTGATAAAACGAATCTTTATACTTTAGAAGAGTTGTGAAATGATCCGTTTAGTAGTTCTCACATGACATCTCTGTATTCATAAGTTTAATTATGTGTTGTGATAATATCCCTAAGTTGATTACGTTAAATCAATGTCAAACGCACATCCTCCTTTATGGCATTAGTAAAATTAAGAAAACTCCTATTTTGATTTTATCATAAAAAGTTTAATGCTTTTCTGAAACTTTGTTAATTCCAGTTTTAAAAATAAAAAAGTGTAAGATTATATATATACGTAAGAATTTTCGTTAATTATACCTATAATTTCTTTATTCAGTCATGAATTTAGTTTTAAATCTAAAGGAAAAATCTGTTTTATGATATCATCTTTATCTTAAATATAAAATTAAAACAAAACGAGTTAAATTAGCAGTTAACTGTCTTGCTAGATAGAAGTTTGGTATAAATGCTAATTTAGTTTGCTTTAATGTCTAGCAAAGGTACTATTATTATTACTTTTAATTTAAATTTATCTAACAACAGTGTAGAAGTGAAAAAATTAGTCCTTAAAATAACATTCTTTTTAATAAAAATCTAACTTTATTATTGATTTCCTACAAAGTAGCTCGCATAATAAATTAAATTCAGAATTGGAAAAAAAATATTTTAAAAAATCATTAATTAAAAATGAAATTATATTTTTTACATTTAAAATATCTTAAGCTAAAAGAAAATTATTTTGTTTGAAAATATTGAATATCATTATCAGTTTATCAAGTGTAATTAAAGAATTCTGTTAAAATTTAATTTACTAATCTTTACTTTGAAAATATATTTTTTTTCTTTAATCAGAGTAAACATATTTAAATCTGATTTATTTAGGCTACTTAAAGGAAGATTTTTCAATCTTTTTAAATAATTTCGTAATTAGTTATTTTATCTTAAAAGTAGGATTATCATTCGTGATTTCAGATACGACACTTTTGTAATTCCATTGGAAACTAGGAATTTCTAGTTATCTACTGACTGATTTTACCTTTGTCCGCTTCAATTTCCATAAACATGATGATAATATATATCGTAATTATAATGAGAGAGCGTTAATAATGAACGTTTAAAGATAGTAATAGAGGCTGATTTATGTTTAATCTTAGAATTTATTAACTAAACATTGTTTAGAATAGCATTAAATTTGAATAATTTTATTTTTATAAATTTTTAGCGTCTAAAAATTTTTGAAATATTACTATAAAGTAATATGAAATCGATAAATATCTTCTATAAATATTATAGTACACGGGAGATTCGGTAAATAGACGGATTACATCGTTGTTTCGGGTTTTTAACGTTGGCTTAAAGGCTTCATTGGATTATTCTTGATTTTCACGCCAAATTTATATTCGATCGATGCATCTGTTTTCGAACGAAATGATCGATCAAGTGTTTCCTTTGACGGATCTATTACTATTTATTTTAAAAGATTACGCTCTTTATATTATAGATAATCATCAAAATTCTTATCTCCACGAGTTTATACGAAAATTATCTACCCAGAAGTATAAAAAAAGTACTAAGAATTTTAACTATCTTCTATTCATCGCTTATTAAAACACAATATTTATTCGTTATTGCTTAAAAATTCATTGCTTGTAGCCAATGTTTCAGACTTAATTTTCATGAAAAATAGTGAATTATTTTCTTAAATGAACAATTAACTAAAATTTGTTAATTATAAGTTAAGATTACAATAATTCTTTCAAATTCAAGACAATTACTTTTAAGCAAAACTTACGAAAAGGCATACAGAGTGAATGGTTTGATTCCAAAAGGAAAGTTAAAAATAGATTTTAAAAATATGATAAATCAATTTTACGACAAAAATTTACATGTTTTAAAATTTACATCACGTATTCATTATAAATTTATAATACACGTATGATCTATATATATATACATGTATATGCACATAAAACGCATGTACAAATTTCGGATTATGTTGATTAGATAGGTATTTTTATTTTAAAATGATTATATATTCATTTATAAAATTTAACTATATTTAAAATTTAACTTGGTTCGGTCATAATAGAATTTTTAAATTAAATCTTTAGATTCTGAAATTAAAAAAAAATTCTCAGTCTTTTCATTCTATTTTTAATAATAAAAAAATTTCTCATTATGACTTTGTCAGGTAGGGTAGGTTACAAAGTTACTTTTCATCTGTATCCATTCAAAAATAATCGATGGAACTTTTGTTAGACGTTATCATTCCAGCGATCTACACAAACATCTTTTCATCACAGAGTATTGTAGGAACTGGTACGGAAAGAAATAACAAAGTATTTAGGGATTATCGACAATACTTTCTGGAATGTAACTTTCTTCTCTTTTAGAATTACACATTTTTCGAATGAGAAACGCCTCGATGGAATTCCTTCAACTTTACGATTTATCAAAATAACGTTTTATAATATATTATCCGCATCTTTTGATTTATATATATAGATGCAACCTAGTTACAGAGAATGCACCAATATCTTAATACCCTAAGAAAAATTTAACATAAAATATATCGAATGAACATCTTGCGATATTTAAGAATAATTTACATATTTTTGAAATGTTCAATCCATTTTCTTGAATGAAATATTTCTAGAATTTAATATCGTTTTGTATATGCTTTATGTATAATACTGTTAATATATTATTTTATTGTAAAATGTAACGTTACAGTTTGGTTATAATGAATTCCATTTAAAATATTTATAGCTGTAAAATAATTGCTATAAATAATCCTTTTGTATAAAAATACGAGAATGTTTTTAACTGTAAAACAAATAGTTTATATTTATGACTATAGTCATAATATATATTATCTCAGTGACCTGTAAAATAATGCAATTATGTATAAGATATGTCATCAAGCGTAATCCGTAACAGCATAAAAAAGTCATTGGAGAGTTAAATTTTTTTTATTTATTTAACATAACAAGTAATAATTATTTTTTACTGTCGAAACATCTTTGTTTACGTGTGAGAAAGAAATGTTTTTGCTACAACGTAGATAAAATTAAGCTATTTAAAACAATTCGAAAAATACGGACATTGGGGAATAGTGTTTCAATAAGAATTTAAAAAATGATGATAAATTAAATTAAAATTCTGTATTTGAAAACATGGCAAAGAATGAGATATTGTAGGACAGCAGGGTTCCAGAAAGAATTTATTTAACTAGAAGTTTGAGATATCTCGGAGGGTGGAAATGGGTAGTAATCACTTGGTAAGAAGAAGTTAAAATCTATTTCAGAAAATATTTAACTCTATATGCAGTTAAATACAGTATATTTAATATATGTGCAGCTTCTGCAAATTATAAATCGAAAACATCTGCATTAAGAAAATACCTTTATAAAGCAAACACATTATGGATATAATAAAAATCGAAATTAACCGTATCGATTTAATTTTCCAGCGAATGGATCTCATTAGATAAAAATTCTGTAATTTTGATGGGAAAATTTACAAAAATAAGACACAGAAAATTAAAATTAATAAATAACTCAAGGAATTACGAAAGAATCATACTAAGAAATCTCTGATAATTTGAAACTAGTTTAATGCAGATATAAGAATGAATTTTAAGCTTATATTTTGTATAAAATTATATGATACATAAACATTTATGTAATTGATCCCATTTTTTAGTTTTTAAATCTATAAACATTTATTTGAATTATAATTTTTCCGATTAGTAAAATGAAAAAAGATGGTAAATGTTAAATATTTAGAAAGATATTAATTTAAATCTATAGTGCAACGGGTAAATACTTAATAATTCAAAATATTCTTAATACAACTGCTGCTAGAAGTAATTTATATTTCTAATTCAATTTTTACTCGATTATTGTTTAATTTTAAAATAATGTTCAATCATCAAACTATCAGATAAAATGCGAAAACTTTTATTTTAACTGATATTATATTTTCCAAAATCTGTAATAAGTCGTATTATTTTCTTTAGGGAAGTAGTAATAAATTCTTATTCAATTAATAAAAAAATACCATATTACAATGATTAAATGTATGGGTATTATTGCATATTTTAACTTTCTACAGACTTCCTTTAAATATTTCGATTTATTATATTTGACAATAATCTAAACACAAAGGAATTTTATTCAAAATTTACTATATACTACATTATTATTTACATTTATCATTTTTGATTATATTATTCTTCACGAATAATTTCACAATAAAATAATATAAATAATATTGTATATAAAACGTATACAAAAAATATTAAATCAACAGTGTATTTTTAGAATTTAATTGTTATTTTTGTATTTATTTTATTATACCAATCTATTTCTAAATATAATACGCTTCTATTCAGTTTTCACTAAAGATACTCGTATTCTTCTAAATTATCCCATATTTATAGATAGTATTTTAGAAACGATCAACTATTTTTGTTCGAGATATTATATATAATTTCTTTTTCATTTCTTATTCAGGAATATTGAAAAACAGAGCATCTAATTGATTTTATCTATCGATATTTTTTTAAATTACCATGATTTTTTTATCTATTGAGGAAATTTTTGCTGAATTATTAGAGTAGAAATATATAATAAATGAAACGATTTTGAAACTAACTGGTATAAATATTAAAATATATTCACTAGCATAAATAATAGTTTAATTAATCTAATTTATTAATATATTTTTCTCTAAAACTTTGAGTAAGTTATAAGCTCTTAAGCGATCGCTTGCATGTATCTAGTATATTTACTACGTAGCGTGCTTTTGTTGATGATTTATATATAAACAAACTTATAAGTTATGTGTAAATAAAATTATGCTAATTCCTATGTTATGGACCGTAAACAAAGTTTTAGTCTTATGACTAAAAATGCATTAAGATCAATTGTAAAATTATAATTCAAAACGTGCATGAGTAATAAGGGAATGTTTTAGATATGTATGATTCATAAGTAACAAAATGCAAGTTTGCATGATTCAATACTTAAGAGTTTTTGAAAATTAAAAAAATAAATGTTTTAATAAATTAATAAAAATTATTTATAATTAAGTAAAATAATAATGGATTTTTTGTAGATTTTTAGAAGTTCTGTTCGTTTTACTTTGGATAGTGCTCATACTTAGGTCAATTCGACGTGATCTTTTCAATTTTAAAGTGAGAAATTCTAAAATATGACATCAAATTTACTTAAAAATGTATTTGTATATAAATATTTTAGAGTAATTTTCATTAAATATGGTAATGTCGTGTGATAATTTAAATATTTTAATTAATTAACATACGATTTATCATTCATAAATTTATACAGTATAATGCTTAAAATGTGTCGTATTTAAATAAAATTGGAAAAAATGTTTGACTAACTCGAAGATTTAATGCATTTTCTGATATATATCTTTAAAAAAGTATTGTAATTGAATAATGAAATCTCAGTAATGTAATTTATCTTTTGATAACGCGATCAGAAAAATTCTTTCAATTTTTGTATATACAGTAATGTAATATTTTCATCAATTTTTAGGATTAATTTCTATGATTCTTGGCGTCGCACGTAATTGAACTTTCCCCCATAATTTTAAATTAGAAATATGGATTATTTTTTTAAAAAATCAATAAAATTTTTATTTTTTAACTTTTAAAAAATTAAACTAAACGAACATAGTATATAGGAATTATTTGAAAATATTTTCTCCGGCTTCTTTCAAGAAGTTTTTACACAGAGATGCTTTAATTATAAAATTTACGTATCTTTGGAAAAGAAGATAAAGATTAAATTTTATACTGGAATCTTAATACATTGATTAGTGTTTTTTTCAGGGGTGCTTTTTCAATTACTTTTTGATATATATTTTTAATTTATTTATTAGTTTAAATACACTTTGAAGGTTGAAAATTGATCCTAAGTAATTAATTGGATATTTTACATAAATCCAATAAGGATTTAAGGAAAGTTTTTTAAAGTTATTAATATATTACATTTAAAATTAATTATTTAAGAAACTAGCTTTCATTTACACAGACTTTTGCAAATTTAGAATAAATAGTGACATTTTAGGATAAATTTTGTTTTTAAGACGTTATAAGGCGTTATATTAAGTGTTTTTTACGTTAATTTATTTATTGAAGTGTTCGTTTTTAGTAGTTGTTTATCAAATTTATGTTAATCAGTTATTTTTTATGAATATCAGCAATAATGCACCTTTAATATTGCTGTAGATTGAATTCGCAATTTTTATTAATTTATTTTAAATTACTACGTACAATGCTAAAACTGCTTTGATATTTTTTTGAGTTAATAATTGTTTTGGGTGTAAATAAAAATTTTAACCTGTTAAATCGTATAAGAAAAGCCTGTTATAACTTAATTTAATATGTTTATTTTGTATTTATTATTTTATATTAAAATATGCTTATTAACTTAGGACGACTAACACAAAAAATTCGCTACGTCACGTATAATTAAAAATTTTAATGTGGTTGGAAATATACTTTTAGTTGAAAATAAATAAATGATTAAATGTATTGGTATTATTGCATATTTTAACTTTCTACAGACTTCCTTTAAATATTTCGATTTATTATATTTGACAATAATCTAAACACAAAGGAATTTTATTCAAAATTTACTATATACTACATTATTATTTACATTTATCATTTTTGATTATATTATTCTTCACGAATAATTTCACAATAAAATAATATAAATAATATTGTNCAGATTGTGTTTTTTTTTTCTGTAGCATTTAAAATTGAGAATAATAGATTATTCTTTTAAAACTTAAATTAAAGAAAATATGTATTAAAACAGCAGGCTTTGTATTGTAGATATTAAATTGAATGGAATATAAAATCACTGACAAAGCGAATTGAAAAACTGGCGGAATAGTTTTATAAATGCTGACGATTTCAGTTTACCAAACACATGTTCGAACTCAACATTTCATGAAATCAATATTCTTTTCGATAAACGTTGCTATTTGGCATCCACAGAATGAATAAAATTCGAAATAGCATGTATTTTACACAACACTTTTTTGTGGAAGTGAGAAAAACATTCATGATCCGGTGAAGAGCGAACGAACAAATTGACTCGGATGATGCCTTCAGCAAAGCAGTTGATGCTCTTTATTCTGAGGTTCTTTCGATTTAGTTTCACTATGATGACATTTTGAATGTTCTGGCCATTTACAATAGCTTCTATCTCTTTCATTTATCTTTCTATCTCACCATATATCTCTTATTTGTAATTCAATCCAATTTTGTATGATAGTAAATTATTTGTTTACTGAAAAAAATTTAATTATATAAGCTATTTTTATTAATATGCAAATCTATTATATGAAATATCTTTCAAAAAATAACCTTTATTTAAGCAATTCATCAGATATATTACTTTAAATCTGTAATTACAGTTAGATAAGACGTGAAAAGATCAATTATATTTATTTTATTAATAAAATAAATATATTAAATTTATTTAAGAATATTTTTTGCCTGTAAAAGTTTTGCAAGTTTACAAATAATTTCGTAAAAAATTATTTTTTATACTGTCAACGGCAGTCAAACTTTTCACTTGTAAAAAGTCGACTATTATAAAAGAGATAAAAAAGAATATAGTAGCAAAATAAGCTTAACTCCCTCTAGTAATTTTACAAGAAATTCTTTAAATATCTTTGGGAGCAAACACGACGTCTAGTCGAGACTTTTCTAGATTAGACAGTGAAGACCACTTACATGACGACAATGCCAGAATCCAGAGTAGAGAGAGAGAAAGAGAGACTTTTGAAAAAGGAAAGTTTAATCACAAGGCGATGTTGTCACACGAAACAGATAGTGTGTGATTTTCCTGCAATGTGTTCGTCTACTCTCTTTTTTCGTATTGCCCGCGGGTATCGAAACCTTATTGTACACCGCATGGTAGTCCCTAATGGCTGCTATCCCGCAACTTCCTCGACAGCTTTTTTCATTGCCCATTACTGTAGTGTGGATACAAAATTCCTCTCCGATCTACGATAAGCATAGCTATTCTCGCTTGACTACTTCTAGTAATGAAGTCCTGTAGTGAAGAAGGTAGTGTCGATCATAGACATGCATCGTCAGGAAATTCAGATCTGCAGTTTAACTCTCTTCCAACATTTGGAATTTCTCTAACACAATAAATGAATCTTGAGTTTAGTTGACATTGAATTTTATAGGGAACGTGAATTCGAATTTTATTTCTCATATCTACATCTATATATTCATATATGAAAAACTCTATAAAATTATAATGCTGTTTTATCGACACATGAATCAATCTTTGACGTGAAACATAGTGAAACGGCTTTGAAATGGAAACTAGAATCATTTTATTAAAAACGGTTTTTATTAACTATAGAAAAAAAATTATTTTAAACTTCAAGTTATCTTCTTTTGCTATTCATTTATTGATACAGTCAATGGTTGCTTCAGTCCTGGAGTGTTCGTAATTAAGTTAACAAGCTGCTAATGAAACGAAACTTTCCTTATACTGCATGTTTCTCTTATTGATTAACTAGATGGTCGATTTTTGTAAGCTTTCTCCAAGATTGCATTATCTATACTAGAAATTCTCTGTTTCACTATGAAGGCGACCATACTTACTTGTATGGCACGCAACATGCAAACTAAATGCTATAAACCTGAGTAATAGATAGGACATCACGAACTGCTGCAGAAATCAATAGTCGGATATTTCATTTTCAATCAATATAAATTTGAATATCTAATTTTTTCAAAAGAATTTCATTTTTTATAGATTGATTAAATTTTGGAAATTTTGGATTTTGATGACTTTTTTATTATTGCAGAAGATTTTTGTTAGTCAAATTAGCGTTAAATTCCCATATTTACAGAAGAAAAAAACAAATGAATTCAGAAGAAACATTTTTATATTTTTAATTTACGATATAATACATAAATTACCATGATAAAATAATCCCTGTATTTGGATAGATTTTAATTTAAATGTTTTACATTTCAAATAAATTATAATATTTATTATAAAGAAAAATAAACGCGCTAATAATGACACAGCCTAAAGGAATGCATGTTCTTCAAATAAGTTGATATCCCAATTGATTTACGTAGAAGAGAGCTCTACTTGGCCTCTAGCTCTTCCAGTGTATTTCAGTAATTTACAACTTATGTCGATATTTTGTCAGAGAAAACATAATACTAGACTACACATTAGAAATAATAATAAATTTCTAAATTTTATAAAATTGGAGTTTTTTTATGAATAAGATTTTTAAGGTAAAATTGGTATAATTTATAATAAATTCTAAATTGCAGAATTTTTCACAAGCTAATCCACATCAGTAAATGGTGTATATACAGTTGAAACGTAGTTATTAAATGGGGGAAAAAAATGGCCGATCTAATGTTAAATATCGAAGGATTGCTGTTCGGTTAGAATCACCATTTCACAGAAATCGTCTTTCTGTGGTCATTTATTAAATGACGTGTGGTTTTGTAAGTCGTGAAGAAGTGATATTAGATCTGATAAGATAGGAGTTGAAATATTAGATCCAACATACAGAACACCTAGATATTACTCGGATTACCTTTAAAACATTTCGATACAAATTCAATTCTACTTTTGTAATTATGAGAAAGACATTATATTACAATATTAAATAACATTTTATAGTTAAGATATGTTTATAAAGGCAAAGCAGTGTGTCAGTTGTATTATCTAACTTATTGTGCTATATCAAATTGTCACACGAGAATAACCTGGATAGAACTAATTGCATTGTGATAATTGATGCCGCCAACCGAGAGAATCCTCGACCTAGATAACGGAATGTGCATTACATATAATCCACACAACTAAGAGGATTCGTGTGTACCACTCCCCATTGTGTGGCATTTCGGATCATTTGCTTATATCGCCAACTGTTGTGACACAAAGCCTTATCACATTTGTCACCAGCTTGTCATAGAGCTGATATAACCTGCAGATTTAAGTTCTATTATGAGTTTGTTTGACAGGTAAAGTTATATTATTGTATAAACTAGGTTTCTTTTATTAACCGAATTTTTTATATAAATTGATTCAAATCAATTAAAATTAATTTATTTCAAAATTTAAACTAAGAAAACATGTTTTTCTCTTTGATAAGTTTTTTAAACACAATTTTATTAAAAATGTTTGGATAATAATGCATTGCATTTTTTATGAAGTGCTTGAATTTGCTGACATTCTATACTCTGTTGTATATACTTTTAAATTTCCACTATATAAATTTTTAAATTTGCTATAAATGTTTGTATAGTCTATTCCATTTATTATGATAAAATATTTTGAAATATAAATATCGTTTTTGTTGAAGTTTTAATATAATAATTCGTACGTGATCATCAAGATTTAGAGAAGCTTCTAAGATTTCATGTGGAACAAAAGTCTAAATTTACACATTTTAATGTCAATAGGGCTTAATATTTTATAAACTAATAATATATTCATGAATTCCTTATCAATTTACAAAAAGAAAAAATTTCGCTTATGCTTCACCATTTGTTCAATAAACTATTCCCATAGGAATAAATTCTATTTATTTCTAAGAATGCGCATAGTTTACTTTTCAAAGTATAAAAATAATGTTGATAAGCTGAAGTTTTAATATTGATTTTTACATATTTTATGGGTTTATAGTTAAAAGTTTTTTTCTATGGAGAAAACTATCATATTTAGCCTATATCCTTCGATAAACTTACTTTTCGAATTAACAAAATATTTAAAGTGATGTAAATTTTAAAATAAATGATATTCGGTTAATTCACATTTTAAAACATTACTTTTAGGTGAATTCAATTTATAAACATTTCTGATACTTTAAAATGAATTGGTTTACATTGGTTTTTAACAATCATAAAAAAGACATTTGAATAAAATTAACATTTATTTTATAACTTGACAGCATCATTGAGTGATTCTGTATAATTTATTTCTATCGATTCTTTTATATCAGAATTTAGAAATTCAGACTTCAGATTATTCTGAAAATTCTTTTAAGAAAAACGATTTTAGGTGATGATGACACATTTATTTTAGTAGGTTGTATAATGACCTTATTTCTGATTCCGTTATGACATCATTGAAAATGTTTTCTTTATTATAGGAGAAATTTTGTTTAATGTAGTAATTTGTAGGCAGGCCATGAAGATAGTAAAAAACATTCGATGACTATCATAAACAGTTAACTTTACTGTATTAGTAACTGAATAGTTTAACTTTCTTAAAATAAATTTACTCTTTCTATATTCAAAAGTTGAATAAAAGTATATTCATTAATGTGCCTATATAATGCTTATAAACATTCCAAAGTTAGCATTTCAAATAAACTTCTACATAAATTTCTAACACATTCATCTTTATTGATTTCAATATTATTAGTTTAAATTGAAGCCAGCCATTTATCAATTTTGTTTTTGAAGCTATATTTAATAAATTTGCATTATATCTAAATAAATTTTCGTTAAAAAAATCGAATATATTAATTGAAATTTCTCACAAATATCTTTAAAAAGGTGAAATTTTCGAAAAATTGAAGGATTTAAGAAATGTCTCATAAATCGAGTTTATCACATTGTATTTTGACAAACATTTGTCTAGATAAACAAACAGGGTGATCTGGAGCTTTTTTCTCAGGTCTAGAGAAAACATAGGGGGGCTCGTAGTGATTCCTGCCCCTATAAAATTAACCTTATTTTCACTAACAAAAAATAAACTACTTTTTTAATTAATAAAGAAGCATTCTACGCATTTAATTCGTTCAAAAGACAAAAGGTACCACGTCTACTTCTGTCTATATACGCTCTTGACAGCCCTGTAAATAAATGTTATAAAGTATTTTATTTAAAAGTTATTTGATAATCATAATTTTTCCTGATCATCATATGAACTATCAAGTTCATATGGTGATCAGGAAAAATTTAATTCCGCTTAGATTCTACGAAGAAAGAAAAATTTATTAATTGTTTTATGATGATAACAGGGATATTCAATGCCGGAATTTAAAAGTTAATGTAAAATCAACAATTTAATTTTAATATCTAATTTCGGTGTGTATATTTTAAATATGATCATCATTTATTAACCTGTTAATTCTTCTAATCAATGAGTAATTGAATATAATAAATATTTATATGAACATTATCAGATAGTGTGAGTTTATAATTAATTGTATATTTTCAATGTGTAATTATTCTCTACATATAAATGTAAAATAAACATTAGAAATAATATTTCTGTTGTTTATAAATTTTGCTAAAAATAATTTAATTTGAATTTATTATTTTCGTGTATAAATAAAAATTCGATATAACTTTACGTAATACATTTGAATAATAAAAATATCTATAAGATGATTTACAAGAATACTAATCTGCGAAACGATACATTTTCTTTCAAATTTAAATTTCAAAAATTTAATTATTTAAAGCTGTCACTCTCTTAAATTTCGATTTAATTAGAAATTATGATGTAATTGTTGGTTGTAATGTAGCCAGCTTGCTCGTGTGAAATAACTGTACTTTCATCTCCGTTATGATATTTTGGAGATGATTATCACCCTTAATCGTGTCAATTGGTTGACTGAAATTGTGAGAAAGACCTTATCTAACTCTCCCTTGTTTTCCTCGAAGGAGATGAATCATTATAATTTAACCCTCAGTTGATCAGAAATTCCAGACTTTGCAGTCGATAGATTTTTCAAGGATTATTCCCTTTTCAATAGGCGAAAAGTACTTCGAGATTGCTCTTTTCTGTATGAATATAATTGGTTAGTGACAAGTATCGAAAACAGGATTTCCTACTTAATCTAATAAATTTACAAAGATAATTTACATTGTAGCTATTCAGGTAGAGAATAATTAATTAAAACGTACCTACTTTACTGCATATTTCGTTAAACATACATATATCGAATTGTATTTTTCACTTTTATTTTAATTTGTTTTTACTAATTTACAAGTATATAATAACCGATAAAAAGATTAACTTTGTTTTCATTTGTTATTTAAAAATAAAAAAATTGGCATTATTTNCACGCATCGGAAAACCTTTTGATTTATTCGTGTACGCACCAGACGGAAAAACAAAAAATATCGTGTATCCACAAAGCACTCCAATAAATAAATAAAATTGAAACACCACTTTGAAATGTTTTTCCGATGAAAATGAATAATAATAATAAGTTTCAATGAAAATGATAAAATGTAAATTTAATTTTATCATAACGAGTTTGCTTTAATTTCCTTTCTTCTGAGATCGCAGCAATGCGCGACGGGTAAGCTAGTTCTGTATAAATTAAAACTTGTTTGATATCTAAATATTTTTGTAATATACGTATTTTATTCTGTCATAATTTACTAAATAAAAGAAACATAGTGTCTTCTATTTTATGTAAAATATAGAAATTCATGAATAATTTTCCATATTTTCTAAATCTATAAAAGACAAAAAATACTTAAAATTTACATATATATTTGCTACTCCACATTCCAACCTCTAAAACTTATAATCTCTCAATTAAATATTACATCCATCAAAAACTGCTATCTAAGAATTGAAACTCATTAAGATTGTATTATCTATTTCAATCTATTTCAATTTTAATCAATCATATGTTAAAATGTTAAACCATGTAAAAATAATTCATACGCCTTTAAATTTATATATTTTTTTGACTCATAAAATAGTAAATAGTGTATGACTCCAATGAGGATATTTCATTATAAATATTCATGTTTTATTTAGCACATACTAGAGGCTCCCTTTCCTTGCCTTCAGCAGCCCAATCTTGGCATTTCACAAGGCTTTCTACATCTATGTTGAAATTTATAATTCTTTAGTAACAGTATTAGTTTTATATTTATTGATTACATTTAATCAACTATTCCGGATGAATCCAACTTGTTATAAGAATTAAACTAAACAACTATATTTTCTTAGTATATCCCTGATCTTTGTATTAAAGTTGTAATAAAGCAAGTAATTTCAGTAGATGCCATAAAATACTGTCTATACCGAAACCCATCAACCAAGATAATTATTTAGTCGATATATCTTATGACAGACTATTTCCGAAAACGAACAGTTTTATTTTATGAGAAGCTATCTTCAGAAAAGAGGAAATCGCGGATTTGGTAGATATTTTCTTTATCGTAAAAGAGGGATTATATTTTCATTCTTGGTTAACTTCTTTTTGTTGCATCCTCTGCTTTATTAATCTTTATTTTCGGCATACTTTTATGTTGCTACTATTTATGAAAAGGGAACGATTTGAACTAAATCGCATCTACTTTGCTTTTATCACAATTTTACTAAAATGTTAGTAATTTTAAAAGACTCCCATCTACTGATTTAAAAAGTGTCATTTAATAAGAATACTTCTTACATTATTTATAAAATCCCTAATATATATTCCTATATATTCTAACTGAATATAACATAAATATATTAATCTGTGAAATATTCATGGTTTTAGAAAAGCAATTTAAAACATTTTTTCTTCCACTATTTAAAGTTAATTGAGAAAAATCAGTTTTTTATTTACTTTGCTTTCGATTTTCTTTTTAAAGTTTTGAATTTTTCCTTATTGTTTCCGGCATTAAAACAAAATTTTTTATATTTACATTCTATGTTGTGTGCGCGCAACAGTTTAATATTTCTTTGTAAGACTATAATGACGTGTCAACGCGAGGATTGTCGATCAATTTTGAAAGTTTATATTATTAGCTTAGGAACTTAGTCTACTAACTACTATATATCTATACCATTCTTTATACAATTATCATATTCTTTGAATTCTGTATGAATACATGTTGCATCTATCTGTCCACTCTTGAAAAAAATTTTCATTTATTGATAGAATTATAATGATAGTTATTCTAATTTTCTGATTAACCTCATAGATAACATAAATTGCTTTAATGGTACTACAACTGTTTGTATGATTGCTTCGTATTAAACTGGATTTAACCTACTTGACATCATTTTTGGGAATCGAAGTCGTATATATTTAATGACATTAATAAATTTATATGTAGTTTCTAAGAATCGACTATTTAAAATATTCTACATAAAATATTGCAATTGTAAACAAGAGGATTCATTTTTATCAGCCAAATCGATTTTTGCAACCTGAATACGGTAGATGATGCCTAAATTCTGATGATTCACAATTGCTTAAAAAAAGTTTTTGGAAATCGATTGCACATTAATGATTGTATATAAAGAATAATTTGTAATTACAATATCTAAAAGTGTTATTAATATATCAGTCGTACAAAATCTATTAATCTATTATTTACTTTAAAAAATGTTAAAAATTGGAGATCAAGTACATATAAAAATTTGAAGAACTCTTATAAACGTTCTTTCCAACCACAGGAACACAATTAACATTAGCGAAGGACTTTTTTAAGGCTCTTTTTTTTCACAAATATCTAAGTTTGTAGTTCTTCCGGCACCGGATTCTTTAAAAATTCCAATAAAAATGAAAAATTCAGGACAAAATAAATTTTAAAAAAATATTAGAAATTGAAGGCTAAAAATAAGTAAAACTTTGAAGTCTTTTTTTATAAAAGCCCTTCAATTTGTAATATATCTTAAAATACAGTATATTATTATAATTTGGTGCTTGGTTGTTTAATAGTTAGTGTTATATTTATCATATAAACGTATACTTTCTTTACTTTGCTATTGCGTGTTTTCGATCTTCCTTTTCCCATGATAGAGATTTTTTTACGTAATATTATATTTATGAAGCTATCTCATACATGTAAAAATGAAGATTTCTTATACATTGCATGCGAATATTGCAACGTAACGTTTTATGAAATTAAATTTTTTTTGTTCAATTTTTATGGGTTTAAATTATAAATGTGTATAAGGTTTTGAACAATTTGAATGCTTAAAAGAAAAACAAGTATATTCTTCAATAAATAATAATTTTTGGTTCCTGTAATAAATGCGATTTGTTAAGGATATTAAATACAATTAATTTACTGGATTTAAATTCTAATTAGAACAGAAATAACATTAAATATTTTCTTTAATATTATCCTAAAAGTTAAAGTTCTTCATTAAATGCAATAAATCGATAGCAACAATATTGATGAAATGATTAAACTTTTTTTTTGTAAACTTCCTTTCACTTTGATTAAAATGTGACAAAATTACTCGTGTTTATTAAAAAAAATTTCTTAATTTTTTTTCTTTATGTTGTTCGTGTTCATTTATTAATTTTCGAATTAGCATGCTTGATATTTTTAATCAAAGTTTAAAATTGATTAATATTTTCCTATATTCGAATGATTTGAATATTCTCTCAATTTTTATTTAATTATCTATATGAAAATAATTAATATAACGACTTTGTTTGAAATAGCGATTTATATCCAGTTAACGGAGTGAAATAAATGTCAGAAAAAAAATTTTTTTTAGTAAATTATAAATTAAAATTTAATAAAATGCAACGTAGATAAAATTTAAATTTTGTATCATTATTTTAGATTTTTCCGATATTCATCTGCAGACTTTTAGTTAATTAAATACATTTAAAAAAAATTAAATTTAGATCTTTAATACATTGTTTACCATCTAAGAAAACAAAAATCCCCATTTTCAAGACAGAGAATAGATTTTAAACCGCCTTTTATTTTTTTCCCTCTTAATCGATTACAGTATTTACTTCTTTTATCTGAACTTTGCTGTACTTAATCTTTAGATTTATTAGATCTCGTGTTCTAATTTTATTTAATTCTTAAATGTTTTCAGAATTTTATTTATAAGTTCGCTGTTTAGTTCATTATGGTTTGCCTATATCTCACTTTTCGATAGATACGAATAGATTTATTTATTTACGTATAAGAATGAAGTTATTTATATTTTTTTTTATTTTGAAACGAATATATTTCTCTCAAAATTAAATTAATGGTTATAAAGCTTTGAGTCACTTCTCTGAAGAAGAGTTTAGAAATTTTCCGCTGTAATGTAGTCAAGAACACGGTTTTCTTTAAAAAAAAAAAAAGCAATAAATAAAAGTAAAATGTAAAAGTTTTGCTTATTTAAATGTGATAGTTATTCAAACTTCTATTATTTTTAATGTAATAATTTTAATATATATTAAAAAATTTTTTAAATCTTTATTGATCATGGTTTCTTTTTGGATTGTGAGTGGGAATGGTTGGATGGGATTTACCCCAGCATATAGGCTATATTACTACAATGCATTCGTGCACACATATTATATTATATTATATACTGTATATTTGGTTATGTTTATCAGGTTTCGAGGTGGGGAGGATAAGGAGTTGCGGCCACCCCTAAAACATCATTAAAATATATTCTCATAGGACTCAGATACGTCTTCAAAGTTTCGGACTTCTATCATGATTAGAAGTGGATAGTATTTGAGATGCAAGATTTGAGGATGATACAAACCAATTTAAATAAGTGTTTAGAAATGATTAATTACCAATATAAATACCCCAATGTGTGGTCTGCAGATAATCGAAGGTCTTCGTTGTTATACGATAAGGTTAGCCAAGTCTTCAAGATTTGTTCCGATTATTGTTCATATTTCAACTGATGTAATCGGCGATCATAATAAAATATACTATAAAAAAAATGTAATGACCAAACACATTGATAAATGTGTAGCTATTACAGAAGGTAAAGTATATGGAAAATATTCAAATAATTCGGAAATTTCAAAATTTTAAGGCGCTCTATTGAGAAAATGTCCTCTTCGTCTAAGTAATTCGAAAATTTAACTCCTAAAGGAATCCATTAACTAAAAAAAATGTAAATAATATATATATTCATTTAAATATATTTCATATATTTTTAATTTTTATTGTTGTTATATTTATATATATTTCATGATTAAAATTATCATAATAATCTTTCATAGCTACATTTGATTTTTTTTAACTTCACATTATATATATATACACATATATGTTACCATTAAATATTAAAATTCTTGTATACTTTATTAAATAGTAGCTGTTTTATTTAAAATAGAAAATATTTTCGATTACTGTTTTCTTTGCCTAAATTAAAAAAAGGAAATAAGATGTTTTTTAGAGTTTTAAATTTAGAAAAATGTTTTTGGTTTGTTAAGCCACGTAGTTAATTCAAATTAAATTGAAAAGAATCGAATATGTTCTTTTCTGCAGGTAGTTTTTCAGTCCAATATGCGATTACAAAAGCTATTAAGGCAGTTAAGTATCTGAAATATTGTATTTGTAGCGCACTTTTTTTTTCCAAAAGTTTTACACCTNCAGTCGACCCCCCTATAACACTGTTGATTTTTCCGTTTTATATGAATTCCATGTTGTATGAGTCACTTAGATTTTACAAATACGTGAGCAGTTCACACCCTGGCACACGTATTTGTAAAATCTAAGTGACTCGTATAACATGGAATTCATATAAAACGGAAAAATCAACAGTGTTATAGGGGGGTCGACTTGTACTATATAATAGTGCACATAACATATAATGTATATATGTTTAAAAGCTTCTTTCTATGATAAAAGTGAGAAGAAAGACGAAAAAAAATATTCGATCGCATGCAGTAGCGATGATGCTCCATCCTTGACAAGCGCTCTTCTGATCTGTGAAATTTGCTTGTATTGTAATTTTACTATTTTTCTCGGCATCTGAATATTGATTCGAAGATTCGGTTGAATTTAATAATAACACTCGACCGATAATACCGGAAGTAAGAAACTTTGGAGTCTTGCAAGCCGTTTTCATACTGGAAATGTTTACGATGACGATCTCGACTAAGATGGCCGCCGCCATTATAAACAAAGAATTTCTGGTGAAAGAGGCTGAAATATAAAAGGAAAAAAAAAAAACATTATATTTTAATATATGAAATGTTTGGCTTTAATATAGAATATAAATGTTTTCTATACAAAGGAATATTAATACTGTATATTGATTTGCATAACAACTGATTATCAGAAGTAATTCTATTAAATTTGTACGATATATTCGTAATTATAAAATGTCTGCTTACTCTGATAGCATCGTGGATTAAGACAATAATGGAATTACGCTCATAGATATCGCGAAATACAACGAATAAGTTCGGCATTCTATATTTTTAGGTGTTTGGACTTGAATATCGTTAGACTTTTATATTGAATATATTGATATCTTACCTGCTACTTCTAATCCAGGTTTGGAGAGATGACCCAGTAGCAAGATCATGGCTAGAATGAGGAGGGAAACAGCACCCAACGTAAATTTTTTCTCCGAATCGGATGGTAACCAAAACATAGCAAGGGTGAGGATGATGGCGATCAAAGTGGTTCCGCACATAATTTCCTTAGCATTAACGGCTTTCGAATGCCATTTTCTCAGTTCGAAGATGTACGAAATGCTGACGTAAGCTTCGGGACAACACTCGTAAAATCTTTCTTGACGTATTGCTTCGAATCGCACAACTTCCCATTTCGGATTGGTATTGGAAAAATGGGAAGTATCGACTTTATCTTTAGATAACTTCAAATTTATATAATTAACGTTTTCTGTCCAGGAACCTATTGTAATATTGCATTTCTGATCGTTTCCTGATCTGTTGATGATACAAAACGTAGAAAATGTGATCGGTGGTATCCACATAACCGTCCCATCGTTGCTAATTAACATGTTGGTTTCTCCATTTAAAGTTTCCACTACAAGTTTGGCCGGATGGCTAGAAATATTTTAAAAAGTTTTATTATCGTTAATGTTGTGGATATGTTAAAATCATTATATTTATTCTATTAATCAGATTCATTCTGTTTATCAATGTCCATTTAATTTTTGTAATTCTACTAATTTATCAGAATTTTCCGGCTAAATAATTTTCTGTAATATTTTACTTTTGGTCTACATTTCCTGACTTTCATTGAAATTGTACATTAATTTAATGAATAACACGAATGACTAAACTTCAACAAGAATAAAATCTATTTAGCTCCATATGTCAAGATTTTCACTAAGATTCTATTCACTATGTTTAATTTAAGCATTGACTTATACATAAATAATTCCATTAATATCATCATAAAATAGTAACGGTTTAAAAGTTTAGAGAGATTAAATTTAATAAAACTTTAAAAATTTCATATTTTAATTTCAGTTTTGGATAAAAACACACTAAAATTTTTTAATCTCGTTTCGAAATACTTTAAAATATAAGAATAAAAAATTAGTTTGTGTATTTTTAAATCAATTTGAAATAAAAATAATTGGAAATTAATTATTTTTAATTATAGAAATATTTCCCGTTGTTATTACTAATATGTAGAATAAAGAGTAGATTTATCCTGGACCAAATTCGCATTATTAATAATTTTAATCCAGACAATTACTGTCTGTCCAGATGAATGCTAATTAACTTTGAATTTGATTCTGTTGGTTTAATATATTCCTTGTTAATCTTGATTGAATATTAAATTTATTGATAGATTAAATAAATTCGACACATTCGTTCCAATAATCAGATTTGATCAAACGAAAAGCGAAAAATTCAATTAAGATAATAAGAAAACTATTTAATACATATTGAATTTTACTTAAATATTCTCTCTTTGTATAAAATTGCGTAAATTCGATGATGTAAATATATTTTTATTTAAATATTTATCAATAATATTTTTATATAATGGTAAATTTGTAGAATTGATAAAATTTAGTTCTCAATTTTTTTTAACCGTCGATAAGAATTTAACTAATTTATTTAAAGCTTTCAAAAACACTTTAAATGTAATTGTATTAATTAATTTATAAGGGAGAAAGTCGAAAAATTTTCTAAAATTTACAATACAATTGTACCAAATGCAAATTTTTGGTAATTAAGCGGTTGAGAACGATAAGAGTACTACATTCTCGTAAAGTATTCAGATTCTCTCTGATATTAAAAGAAAATTTGTAAATAATTCTCAGTCAAATTTATTTTGAATCATTTGTTCTATCTGTATAATTCATCCAATCGGAAGTGAAACAGCCCTTTAATTAGATCCATACCGTAATTTAAAGTTTGTATTGGATCCTTATCACCGAGTGACTGGAGGCTATCTATTAATGGCAGCCAGTTGGAAAATTACGTCACTCCCTTCACCAATTCGAACAACCTGATGTCATTTTGCAATTATCTCGACTTATCCTAGAAGTTTCACATATCGATAAACAGTATCATTTGAATTCTCTTGTTAATATGCAGCTGTGATTTTATCTTTAATATAAATCGACTCGTATTTTAATATCTAATGACACCACAGCGTTAAAACGAGTTTCGGTATATCTTTTATTTCTCTCGTGTCTTTAATCAATAGTTTTAAGTAGTCTTAATCGGTTTCAAGGTACTCTACCAGAATACCAATTCTATGTTTACGTATTGTTTTATTGAATAAATTAATTTACAGCAAGTTGTTGATGTTTTTATTTAAGACAACTTTCACCGTATTTTATTTAGTTTTGAAATCCATTGTCGATAGTTTCCGATATTGGCACTTGGATCATATCTAATGGAAGGTAGTGGAATCAGTTTGATCAATGACTATACGAAGGATCAATATTAGGCAGCAATATAGTGAAGTATATCAAAAACTGGTAGTATCAGCGTTTCCAAACTTTCTCCATCTTCTAGATGTCTTTCTTTTTATGATTATTTCCTTATTTCTCACTCTCCTCTTTCTTCTCTTTCTTGCATTTTCGACATCACATTAGATTATATAGATGATAAAAATGTATATCATATGTTTATTTTATAAACTGCTTTCTTGAAGCAGTTTATTCTTATACATTTATCTTTGAATAACTATAATCCTTATACATTTTTATCTATTCTTTTAAAATTATCGTTATTATTATTCTAATTATAAAATTGAGAGATTTGCAATTAATAAGTAAGTAATGAGGAAATTCAATTATTAAGTCTTAAAAACAATAATTGGCACGCATATAATGACCTAGTTGGAGCAGCAATTTTGTGGGAATATTCTCTTTTCCACTAATATCTAACCGGTATCGTCTTAAATCGATCTGAGGTGTTAGTAGGTATCTTCCTGCAGCGACTGCGATTGGCAGAAATTAATGTGATGGAAAAGTACATGATCTCCAACTGTATCAGTTGGGATAATGAAAAATTAGATATTTTAGCATTTTAGAATAAGTAATGTTAAGTTTCTATGACAGAATTTTGAATTATAATTTTATGGAATGTAAGGGAATTAAATTCTCCTTTCATTTCATAAAATAATGAAAAAACTTATAATTAAGTTTTAGTGTTTTGATAATTTTTACATACCTTACTTACGTATTTATGTACATTATTTACGTTTATACAGGGTGGGTCAAAAGTCACTTTACCATTTAAAAATGAAATAACTTTTATACTTTTAATTATTTTTTAAGTTTCTTTTTAACATTATAATGTATACATCTTGGAGATTTTTTTGGCCTAAACATGAAAGATAACATCTTTTTAAATACCCCTCCCACGTTTTCCTCTTCATAAAGGCGAGCTGTTTCTAAGGTAAAGTGACTTTTGGCCTATCCTGTATAAAAATGTACAGAATGTAACATTGAGCAGTATGAATTGGAATTGGACGGTTGCAAATTAAACCATTAATCTCCAAACATATTAATAATTTTATTTTGAAATTTTAAATCATGAATTCTGTATAGATATTCTTTAAATTTGTTTAATAAAAATAAATACATAAAATGAAGTGTTTAATTTTTTTTAATTGAAAGGTCTTAAATGTTTTATTGTACGTTTCAATTAAGAAACGAACGCAAAATTAAGCCGAAATGTCAACAACCAAGTTAGCAGTTTATTGTCAATTTTTGTTTGTCTGTTTACTTAGTTTTTCTCGTCTTTTGTTAGATTCATTTTGTAGATTAATAAGAGACTAAGTCCAAATAATGAAGAGTAACAATGTATGACTCGCGAGCAACTTTATTTGCTAAATGAAAATGTTAACTACATTACGTTCTAATTATAAAACAATTAGACAGAAAAAAGCATACAAGCATCGTGATCATTTTTTGTATTCACTTAAATGATTACATTTAAGTTCTTTTTATATTCAGCAAATAGAATTTAATCTTTAAAAGAATTTAATTTAAAGATAAAAAATTAGCCATGAATTTTTTTTGTTTAAGGTTGTAAATATCAAAAATCTAAACTAAAATGAAGAAATATCATCCATTTTAGTTTTCACTTATATAGCTTAAATAACTGATTATAATATTTATCATTACTTGTATTATTGCAGGAATTTTGGCAGTACAGGAATTTATTACAATGCCTAGCGACGTAGAAGTGAATCCTGGTGAAACATCGCGTTTGATCTGCACAGTGAGGAACAGAGGAGGTGAATGTGCCTGGTTGAAAGATGGAGTAGTAGTTGGCAGAATTAACGAGAAATACAGGTTTCAAAGAGAGCCAGCTGATGGAGATTGCAGTATTGATGTTCTTAACAGTAAACTCGAAGACGACGACGGAATGTGGCAGTGCCAGGTGACCCAAGGATCTCTACATGATCCCACTCTGACGTCCGGTGAAGTTAGATTAACAGTGAGAGGTAAGAGTAGTGTTGAGTGAAATATTTTAATGGAGCTGACGTGAAGAATGGTTCAATTAAATCTGATTCTCGTTTCAAATACTTCATGTTGCTTAGAATATAATCTAAAGCGAATACCGAGATATACTATAAATTTTCTTGAGCGCTACACGAAGGCACTATAAAAGGAAATATATCAAATTTTATAAATTGAAATTTCATTGTTAACTGCCGTTATATGGGATAAATTTATTATTTTTGATGTTAAAGATTTAANGAATTTTATTTATAAGTTCGCTGTTTAGTTCATTATGGTTTGCCTATATCTCACTTTTCGATAGATACGAATAGATTTATTTATTTACGTATAAGAATGAAGTTATTTATATTTTTTTTTATTTTGAAACGAATATATTTCTCTCAAAATTAAATTAATGGTTATAAAGCTTTGAGTCACTTCTCTGAAGAAGAGTTTAGAAATTTTCCGCTGTAATGTAGTCAAGAACACGGTTTTCTTAAAAAAAAAAAAAAAGCAATAAATAAAAGTAAAATGTAAAAGTTTTGCTTATTTAAATGTGATAGTTATTCAAACTTCTATTATTTTTAATGTAATAATTTTAATATATATTAAAAAATTTTTTAAATCTTTATTGATCATGGTTTCTTTTTGGATTGTGAGTGGGAATGGTTGGATGGGATTTACCCCAGCATATAGGCTATATTACTACAATGCATTCGTGCACACATATTATATTATATTATATACTGTATATTTGGTTATGTTTATCAGGTTTCGAGGTGGGGAGGATAAGGAGTTGCGGCCACCCCTAAAACATCATTAAAATATATTCTCATAGGACTCAGATACGTCTTCAAAGTTTCGGACTTCTATCATGATTAGAAGTGGATAGAATTTGAGATGCAAGATTTGAGGATGATACAAACCAATTTAAATAAGTGTTTAGAAATGATTAATTACCAATATAAATACCCCAATGTGTGGTCTGCAGATAATCGAAGGTCTTCGTTGTTATACGATAAGGTTAGCCAAGTCTTCAAGATTTGTTCCGATTATTGTTCATATTTCAACTGATGTAATCGGCGATCATAATAAAATATACTATAAAAAAAATGTAATGACCAAACACATTGATAAATGTGTAGCTATTACAGAAGGTAAAGTATATGGAAAATATTCAAATAATTCGGAAATTTCAAAATTTTAAGGCGCTCTATTGAGAAAATGTCCTCTTCGTCTAAGTAATTCGAAAATTTAACTCCTAAAGGAATCCACCAACTAAAAAAAATGTAAATAATATATATATTCATTTAAATATATTTCATATATTTTTAATTTTTATTGTTGTTATATTTATATATATTTCATGATTAAAATTATCATAATAATCTTTCATAGCTACATTTGATTTTTTTTAACTTCACATTATATATATATACACATATATGTTACCATTAAATATTAAAATTCTTGTATACTTTATTAAATAGTAGCTGTTTTATTTAAAATAGAAAATATTTTCGATTACTGTTTTCTTTGCCTAAATTAAAAAAAGGAAATAAGATGTTTTTTAGAGTTTTAAATTTAGAAAAATGTTTTTGGTTTGTTAAGCCACGTAGTTAATTCAAATTAAATTGAAAAGAATCGAATATGTTCTTTTCTGCAGGTAGTTTTTCAGTCCAATATGCGATTACAAAAGCTATTAAGGCAGTTAAGTATCTGAAATATTGTATTTGTAGCGCACTTTTTTTTTCCAAAAGTTTTACACCTTGTGAATTGCATTACTGTAATAGAGAAATAAGCGAAATCTTTGAAAAACTTGTCATTGATTAAAATTCAAATTAAAATGCAAATTCGAAACTCCAACTTTAATCTATCGTTTGCGAAAATTCAAATTTTCCAAGGAGTAAATAAATGAAGTTTTTAATGTTTTCAAATGTTTTGCTTCTGTATATTGGAGTGTTTTTTCATTTTGTTTATTGTATCTGAATGCAGAATACAAAAAACGTTATTAAGTTGAATTTAGTGTGCTGAATTTAAGAATAGCAATGATAAACTAAATCTTAAAAATAAACATAAATCTATTAGCTTCATAAATGCAATTAATTTTGTATTATGATAAATATCAAGAGATTATTTTGTAATTAATTTAAACCATTTGTAACCTTCTGAGGAATTGTTAAAAGAAAAATTTTAAATAATTTTGTTATTCTGTGATGTCCATATCTTGCAAATTTTCTTTCGTTCCAAAAAATAAATATATTTTTTAATTACTTCGAGATGAACTAGGAATTGAAAAACTTGTGATTCATATATATAACGGATCAAAAGATATAATGTCATAATATTTGATAAATTTAACATGTTTTTATGTTATCCATTTACTTATGTCAAAGATACATCCCTGTAAGGTACAATCAAGTCCGTTGAGATAGAGATTCTCGTCCAGACCATTACAATGTTGTCATATAAAGCCTCTTTGAATGATATTACAGGATTGATTCCATTTGCTAGACTGGCATAATCGATGCACGTATGGAGTCATTTTGAGATAAGTCATCTCAATCAGTACACAGTACCTACCACTGATCCTGGATTTACTCGACCNGTAAATTCGATGATGTAAATATATTTTTATTTAAATATTTATCAATAATATTTTTATATAATGGTAAATTTGTAGAATTGATAAAATTTAGTTCTCAATTTTTTTTAACCGTCGATAAGAATTTAACTAATTTATTTAAAGCTTTCAAAAACACTTTAAATGTAATTGTATTAATTAATTTATAAGGGAGAAAGTCGAAAAATTTTCTAAAATTTACAATACAATTGTACCAAATGCAAATTTTTGGTAATTAAGCGGTTGAGAACGATAAGAGTACTACATTCTCGTAAAGTATTCAGATTCTCTCTGATATTAAAAGAAAATTTGTAAATAATTCTCAGTCAAATTTATTTTGAATCATTTGTTCTATCTGTATAATTCATCCAATCGGAAGTGAAACAGCCCTTTAATTAGATCCATACCGTAATTTAAAGTTTGTATTGGATCCTTATCACCGAGTGACTGGAGGCTATCTATTAATGGCAGCCAGTTGGAAAATTACGTCACTCCCTTCACCAATTCGAACAACCTGATGTCATTTTGCAATTATCTCGACTTATCCTAGAAGTTTCACATATCGATAAACAGTATCATTTGAATTCTCTTGTTAATATGCAGCTGTGATTTTATCTTTAATATAAATCGACTCGTATTTTAATATCTAATGACACCACAGCGTTAAAACGAGTTTCGGTATATCTTTTATTTCTCTCGTGTCTTTAATCAATAGTTTTAAGTAGTCTTAATCGGTTTCAAGGTACTCTACCAGAATACCAATTCTATGTTTACGTATTGTTTTATTGAATAAATTAATTTACAGCAAGTTGTTGATGTTTTTATTTAAGACAACTTTCACCGTATTTTATTTAGTTTTGAAATCCATTGTCGATAGTTTCCGATATTGGCACTTGGATCATATCTAATGGAAGGTAGTGGAATCAGTTTGATCAATGACTATACGAAGGATCAATATTAGGCAGCAATATAGTGAAGTATATCAAAAACTGGTAGTATCAGCGTTTCCAAACTTTCTCCATCTTCTAGATGTCTTTCTTTTTATGATTATTTCCTTATTTCTCACTCTCCTCTTTCTTCTCTTTCTTGCATTTTCGACATCACATTAGATTATATAGATGATAAAAATGTATATCATATGTTTATTTTATAAACTGCTTTCTTGAAGCAGTTTATTCTTATACATTTATCTTTGAATAACTATAATCCTTATACATTTTTATCTATTCTTTTAAAATTATCGTTATTATTATTCTAATTATAAAATTGAGAGATTTGCAATTAATAAGTAAGTAATGAGGAAATTCAATTATTAAGTCTTAAAAACAATAATTGGCACGCATATAATGACCTAGTTGGAGCAGCAATTTTGTGGGAATATTCTCTTTTCCACTAATATCTAACCGGTATCGTCTTAAATCGATCTGAGGTGTTAGTAGGTATCTTCCTGCAGCGACTGCGATTGGCAGAAATTAATGTGATGGAAAAGTACATGATCTCCAACTGTATCAGTTGGGATAATGAAAAATTAGATATTTTAGCATTTTAGAATAAGTAATGTTAAGTTTCTATGACAGAATTTTGAATTATAATTTTATGGAATGTAAGGGAATTAAATTCTCCTTTCATTTCATAAAATAATGAAAAAACTTATAATTAAGTTTTAGTGTTTTGATAATTTTTACATACCTTACTTACGTATTTATGCACATTATTTACGTTTATACAGGGTGGGTCAAAAGTCACTTTACCATTTAAAAATGAAATAACTTTTATACTTTTAATTATTTTTTAAGTTTCTTTTTAACATTATAATGTATACATCTTGGAGATTTTTTTGGCCTAAACATGAAAGATAACATCTTTTTAAATACCCCTCCCACGTTTTCCTCTTCATAAAGGCGAGCTGTTTCTAAGGTAAAGTGACTTTTGGCCTATCCTGTATAAAAATGTACAGAATGTAACATTGAGCAGTATGAATTGGAATTGGACGGTTGCAAATTAAACCATTAATCTCCAAACATATTAATAATTTTATTTTGAAATTTTAAATCATGAATTCTGTATAGATATTCTTTAAATTTGTTTAATAAAAATAAATACGTAAAATGAAGTGTTTAATTTTTTTTAATTGAAAGGTCTTAAATGTTTTATTGTACGTTTCAATTAAGAAACGAACGCAAAATTAAGCCGAAATGTCAACAACCAAGTTAGCAGTTTATTGTCAATTTTTGTTTGTCTGTTTACTTAGTTTTTCTCGTCTTTTGTTAGATTCATTTTGTAGATTAATAAGAGACTAAGTCCAAATAATGAAGAGTAACAATGTATGACTCGCGAGCAACTTTATTTGCTAAATGAAAATGTTAACTACATTACGTTCTAATTATAAAACAATTAGACAGAAAAAAGCATACAAGCATCGTGATCATTTTTTGTATTCACTTAAATGATTACATTTAAGTTCTTTTTATATTCAGCAAATAGAATTTAATCTTTAAAAGAATTTAATTTAAAGATAAAAAATTAGCCATGAATTTTTTTGTTTAAGGTTGTAAATATCAAAAATCTAAACTAAAATGAAGAAATATCATCCATTTTAGTTTTCACTTATAAAGCTTAAATAACTGATTATAATATTTATCATTACTTGTATTATTGCAGGAATTTTGGCAGTACAGGAATTTATTACAATGCCTAGCGACGTAGAAGTGAATCCTGGTGAAACATCGCGTTTGATCTGCACAGTGAGGAACAGAGGAGGTGAATGTGCCTGGTTGAAAGATGGAGTAGTAGTTGGCAGAATTAACGAGAAATACAGGTTTCAAAGAGAGCCAGCTGATGGAGATTGCAGTATTGATGTTCTTAACAGTAAACTCGAAGACGACGACGGAATGTGGCAGTGCCAGGTGACCCAAGGATCTCTACATGATCCCACTCTGACGTCCGGTGAAGTTAGATTAACAGTGAGAGGTAAGAGTAGTGTTGAGTGAAATATTTTAATGGAGCTGACGTGAAGAATGGTTCAATTAAATCTGATTCTCGTTTCAAATACTTCATGTTGCTTAGAATATAATCTAAAGCGAATACCGAGATATACTATAAATTTTCTTGAGCGCTACACGAAGGCACTATAAAAGGAAATATATCAAATTTTATAAATTGAAATTTCATTGTTAACTGCCGTTATATGGGATAAATTTATTATTTTTGATGTTAAAGATTTAAAATTAATCTTTTCAATATAGATTTATATCTTTTGTGATTTTTTTTTTTTATTATTTACTTTCCGAAAATACAACTTTATCATTATTGAACGTGGGGAGTTTTGATATTAAATTGGTAACAATATGTTATATTCGAAATATAATTTTAACATTAATTTATATATTTTTAGCATCCAGTAAAAGAAAATTTCTATCAAGTTATTTATTTTTTATAAAGTTATAAAAATGCATATATATATATATATATTAAAATGTTTAATGTTTATAATGCAAGATTAGTATAACGTGATGCCATTGACTTGACGAGATCTTTGCGTGCAAATTGTCAAACTGAGTTGTTTATTTACTAATAGAAAATTTTTCTCTCGATCATTTTATTTGAATTATTAAACATTTATAAAGGTATTGAATTTGTAGGCATAAAAATAAATTTTAGACTATATTATCTGGGTCACTCACAAGAAAGAACACGTAAAAATAATAAGTTTTTTTTTTTTTACTTTGTAAGATTAAATATTCATTATTTACAAAGTCTGCTGGAAAGTAATCCATATCTAAACTTTTTTAAAGAGATTTTAAAAATAAGTGTAATCTTATGCATATTGTTTAAATGTTTAATTAATGAATTTGAGATTAAAAGATATAAATTTTTTTCAAAAAGAAAAAGCTATTTATTGTTAAATTCTATTAAAATTGTCATTAATATAATATTTTCGTAACTAATAATAATATATAAATGATAGTAAAGCCCATCAACTAATAACGATAATAACTAAGCAAAAATTATTTTTTATTACTTCACTAAGTATCTTGTTTTTTATTTTTGTATGTTTTTTGGACGGTTACTTACATAAGAGAATTTATATTTATAAATAACATTAAATTTTTGGCTTAATTGATATAAAATTTAAATGTTTTAATTATTTAAATAAAAATAAAAATATTTTAGTGAATTAGCCCGCTCCATACTAAATGTTTGAGCAATAAGTAGCCTATAACCTGTCATGAACATTCTAACATCTGTTTAGAATCGAAATGCATCATTAGTCACGTTTAATGCTACTTGATAATATTAATTTACATGAATCTATTAGAGAGAATATAATTTAATAAATGAATCCTAGACTTTAAATTCTATTTTATATAAATTTATTATTTTAATAATTAAGTGAACGATTATAAAGATTGATTTTTTTTAATGTTTAGAAGCGCCATTACCTCCCCTCATCGAAGATAATACTATACAGATCCATCCAGGAGATTCATTAAAAATTCGTGCAGGAGAGAGTAAAAGATTGCATTGCGTATCCAGAAGAGGAAATCCATCTGCCTTACTTAAATGGTTTATAGAAGATGAAGATATAACGTCTATGTCCAACCAAACAAGTATTAAAGATGTCGATAAGGAAAAAACGTGGCAGGCAACAAGTGTTTTGGATTATGTGTTTAATAAAGGACATAATAAAAATAAATTGAAATGTGAAGCTCTTCACGCTGCCTACGAATCGGGTTCAAAGGAAATCGAAATCAATTTACAAATTTTATGTAAGTTTGTTTAATTGTTTTTATAGAAGACACTTGTAATATTCTTCGTTTTATATCAGTTTTAAATTTTTTATAAGTAATATTTTATTCTTTATTTCAAATAATAAGAGAATACATACATCACTTTATTTATTGAGTTTAAAACTATTTTTATCTCATTTAAAGAAAAAACGATAAAGTAGAGCATTCTTTTCCACTTTAGATTCTGTTCTTATCTTCATATCGATAGTTTTCAACAAGGTTGATACGTAGAGATCCGTTGGTTGACCCGAGAACCACTCTGGAATTGTCGGTATCTTGACGGATCGAACCATCTTCCATTTTGGATGAAGCTTTCCACCACACATTTTCTCAGATGTACTCTTTCTCTTTTCACTTTCCATTACACTAGTAGACAATAATAATAAATGGCCAAAGAGCTTATCCATATTAAATTTAAGAATGACAGTAAGCTTGTCTATAAATTGAAATTTTGCTATAAATGTAATAATAAAAACTAAATCTTGCGTTATCTTTTATCCCCGCTTTCTAAATTCCAATTTAACTATGCCATAAATGTACACAAATAAAATTTACAATTTTTCTGTAAAATATTAAAACTGACATTGTTTTGCGCTACTGAACATCAACAAACGGAAGAGATTTCACGGTTTCTTTGGTATTTACGACTTGCAAAGGGAAGTTGTATTGTATGTCTCTGTTGAAGCTGTAAATAACTTCCTGTACTGAGTGGAAATATCTCACTAATGATAGCGGAAGTTAACTTCCTTCTGACGTCAGAAGATCCTCTTATGTGTCTCGAACTGCTACGAAACTGTAATAGTGTGCTTATACTTGAAACCATAAGGGAATTTCATTTAGCAAGGGTCACTACAGGTGTATCCTATGAAATGTGTCGAGAGCTTAAAATTCCGATTAATCTCTCCCAATGAAATTTTCCTCGTATTGAGACTAGTTTTAGTTACAACTTTAACTAAAACTCTTATTTATAGACTATATCGTATTATAACTTAGCATTTAATCATACATCAAGATGTCAAGACAGCGGACCAAGTTATTAAAACTAAGTAAATGACTCTGACAACCATTCATCTCTAATGCTTCAGCTAGCTGCCAAAGTCGCTACTTATATGGTCGTTTTGGTAGATTTTACACTGCGATAAAATCGCTCTAGTGTGCTATTATCGCTGTTCCGAATTTCAAGTGGACCATAAAAGCTGAATGAAATATCAAATCAGTCTCCCAAACAAAATGAAAAATCCATATAGTTATCTAAAAGCCGAATCTGCGGACTAAAGTTTTAACACTCCCTCCAGCGATGGAAAACTGTTGCTTATGTTCTTGTAAAGATAAACGAGATTACCTTTTTACAGCGAGATGTTTTAGAATAATTGAATTTATAAAATAAACATACTTCAGCAAATTGGTAATAATAGTTTGTGCCTAAAATGCCGTAAACCATCTTGCTGTTGCTCGGTATCCGCAATTATTATTTTTCGAACAATAGCTGCCATAAGACAGAATAGAGAGATAAGAAAATTCTTTACTAAGCGTGTAATAATAAAGTTAATTGTTTCCTGTTAATTGCATTAAGTTATATAAAACGTAACTGAAACTCTAAAAGTGCACATTTCATTTAATTTTTTTAAATGTCAAACAAATATATCTAATGACTAATTATAAAATCATTAGTAGTTGGAAAAATAATTGAGAGTAATTTTTGTCTTTTCAGATTTACCAGAGATACGTTTAGAAGGCACACCCACAAATGACATAGTGGAAGGTTCATCTGTATCATTGAAATGCATAGCAGATGCCAATCCTGAAGCGAGTATCATTTGGTTGAAGTCTGGAAATTCAGGAATCTACGAAATAAAAGATCAAATAGAGTTTAATTCTATCAGTCGAGCAGATTCAGCAGACTATACTTGTTCAGCTAAAAACGAAATTGGAGAAAGCGAGAAATTGACTGTCAAGATCGATGTCAAGTGTAAATTTTTTCTGTTGTATTTTTACTGTTATATTTTATATCTAACATGATTTTATTTCTATTGTAGTTTTAGAGATTTCTTTTCCCAAAGTAAATAAATTCTTCACGAGAACAAACAAATTCTCACTTAAAATCTTTCGAGAAACTTTTCTAACATAAATTATTGAGAATGCGAAAATCTCGAAATCTTATCACTCGAGAAGGATTTAAATTTTCTTATTTAAAGATCATTACAACGAAAATTTGACCGCAAAGTAATTAGTGACTCTCTTACCGAAGGATATACTCAGGTTATAACCCATAAATTTCAGTAGAATGACTCGCATTTGTTGTTCGTCTTTCTGAAAAGCCAGCAAGAGGCCAATTAACATTTTCACCTGTTCTTTTGAATACAAATATAAAAATTTAGCACAGTTTCCGAAAGAAGAAAGAGAAAAGGATCCGGGATAAGAAAAATCCATCTCGAAACTTTGTTTGGTCAAATTAGAACATTCAATTTTAATGCGTTCTGTCTGTACTGTTATCTCTGTGTAGTTAGGGAGCTTAAATACTGAAGCAGTTATTATTTATGATTAAGTTCAAGATGAGGAGAGTTTTTCTTCTATGGCCATCATTAAGTTTATGACGTTGGTATGAAGTCCAAAAGAATACATTATTGATCACGTCCTCTTCAGTTGCCGCTAAACGTAACTTTGTCTTCTTTCTTGAATTTATCATTGTCAGTGTTTTAATAAAAGTCAGTCTTTTAAATCTCTCGCGTGTCTTATCGTTATTGATAGTAGTAGTTTTTAAGAAGGAAAAAAAATTGAACCTGGAAGCGCTTGCATGCACGAAAACCTAATGAGAATGGATCACTATATGTTTTGCATATTTTTTCCATAAAATGGCCTTGCGATTATATCAGTGTGTCTGTGTTGTTCCACACTGAATACCGAGATTGTCACCAAGAAGTAGCTGCAGGAAATAGTAATACGTTCTGAATATATCGTCAGTCGAAATCATGAGATGGATTATTTTGGACATTTCTGTATCAACTGATGATGAGTATTTTGCATTTACAGAAACCTTTTCTTTTTATATTTTTTCCTATTCATCTTTTCTAAAAATACCAAATCCTCAAAGCAATTTCTATCATATTTTATTCATTTATTCAATAACAAAATTTAATTCAAATTATGAAAGATCAAAGAATTTGAAAAAGTGAGCTTTTTTATTTCTTTTTATTCAATCTTTTCATTAAGTTTCTATTCGTATATTTTATTTTCGTTTTTATTTTTTATAGAATTTATATATTAAATATTTATCTTGTTAATATTTTGTGATTTTTTAATGACGTTTACTTTTTAAAAAAACCGTTTAAAATTACATTTTATGTAAAAGGTAATGGTGCAGATATTTGTTTTTATGAATGATATTTGTAAATTAAAGAAAATCGGCTTGTTTTCTTTTAATTAGTTTATACAAATCTCTCCAGATGGCGGTAAAGTTAAAGCACCCAATTTAAAAAAAAAATGGGAGCATCAAAGTTAATTTTGTTTGATTGCACAAAAAAAGATCGATTTTTGACGTTGATTAATTTTCAGTTATTTTAAACATTGAACTTTTCGTTTATAATGAATAATTATTAGTGTATATAATAATATTTTCTAATAAGTTGAAGGATGAAACTATGTTGGCAGATTTTGAGCTGAACCAACTTTTTATACAAGCTTTCAAATACTATTTGCAGAGACCATTGTACCAAGTAAATTGGTAGAATGGTCTCTGCAAATTGATTCTGATGGTACCTACAACTAGGTATACTTAAACACTATTTGCTTGTTCCGAGGATAGGTTAGCTGGCAGAACGGTGGGCTTTTGCGAAATACAGTCGAATAAACTTCGATTTAGCGCTACTATTTATTTACGTCTGGAATTAGTGCTAAATAGAGTGTTTAAAGTACTTCAATTTATCGCCACATTGTAAATTATACATAGAATAGTAATGAAGTGTACAGTACATATGAGTTTGAGAGCTTTGCTATCATCAAAACACATGACTTTGTATGCTTTTGCATTGCAAATGATATTATTCAGTAATTCACTGATACTGAAGGGTCTTCTATTTAATATTTATGGGGAAGATCGGTTCTTGTATCCATAAGCGCTCTGTGAGAGTGGCGCTATTTGGGACAACTCTATATCAAGGTTTGACTGTATTAAAGACTTTAACAATTCTATTGGATTAACCAAACGTATAATTAGCCGAGTTTAAAAATTGTTTCCAGAATTGATTTTTTAAGAATCGATTAAAAAACAAGAATCGCCTGCATTTACAAAATTTTTAATTTTATTTTACTTTGTTATTTACAAATATATATATTTATCAATGACCTAGCCAACAATTGAAATACTAAAATATGTTCTTGTTGTTTATTTACAACGAGAACATATTTCAATTGTAAAATTAAATGATAATTAAAGTTGACGTATTATTTCATAGAATATTTAATATGAATTCAGCATTTGTATAGTACATATTTATTTCAAAATATGTTAACAGATAAATGTTTTCATTAACGTTTAATAAAATAATAAATTCGAAATTTGAAAGTGCGAAGTAATCGATGTTGATAACGTTGCTACTTGGTTACAATGTATAATTTTTACCGAAACAGGTTTTTCTAATGTTACATAGAACCATAATGTAGTATTTGTCATGTGGAGTTTCTCTAACTTAGCTCTAAGTTTTTAACTAAATGTTCAGTCTTACTGATGTGTTTTGTCTGTCGATTTTAGATAAGCCAAAGATTTTGCAAGTAACTCCTGGCCCCGAAACAACAGTGGCTCTGTATAACGCTACACGTCTCGAGTGTCACGCCGAAGGAAATCCACCACCTCGGTATGAACTATTTTGTCTTTCTCTATCGTAACAATTTTTTAATCTTTTTACCTTAAATATATACAGCACGTTTCCTATAACGTCTTTCTTGCTGTTGCAGAATTCTTGCCAAATTTCCATTTTATTCTCTGTTAGAAATATATGCTTGCATCTATAGAATCTTATTTTTCTTTTTTTCCTTCCTACCTGATATATTTTTGATGACAACCACAAATGCATACAATTATTTTCAGACATGAAATTTTCAAAATTGATGCATCTACAATGATTTGCTTGCGTAGAATTATTTTAAAAATTTTATATTTACATCTTTCTTTTATAGCTTTTTTTTATCTTTTAATTATCAGCATATTAGCCGCTTTTCTTCCTAGTGCACTTATGAGAAAAAGCATCTGTTTATATACTTAACAAATTAATTCTGTAATTAATTTTATAATTACTTAATTAATAATAATAAATAAATTTGTTATAGGTATATTTGGCTTCAGAAAATTTCTTCTGATCCAGTGACGTGGCAAGAAAGAGGTCATAATTCAACTTTATATATACACAACGTGACTTATGCTTATCAAGGTATCTATAAGTGCGTGGCATCGAATATCATTAATAATTTAGAAGAAAAAGTTGACTCGAATGAAGTTATTTTGGACGTTACAGGTAAATAAATATTGAAAATTCTTGATTTCTATTAATAAAAAAAAAATAAACTAACTCTACTATATTATATGTTTATATAGATTTTAAAAATCTATATAAACATCTGATATTTTACAACTTCAGAAGTGTTTACCATCAAAAGTATCTATTCATTTTAAAGCAATACAACTTTAAAATATATAGAGAACTTTGATAATCTAAATAATGGTGAAATTTTCTCGTTTATTTTTATTAAATTACATATTAATTAAAACCTTGTCAGTATGTTTTGAATATTCCTAAGTGCAATGCAATTGAGCGCCAATTTTCTGAAATAATTGAGGAGGGAAACTTTCGGTAGGGAAAGAATAAATACCTTAACAATAATTTTTATTCTTGTACTTTTTTTACTATTGTAAAAAAAAGACAAGGCATAGAGATTTAATAAATTAGAAATTTTTTTCGTATTTCTAATCATTTGTATGTATTAAAACAACCACTAGTCTTTCATTGTAATCTACAAAGTATTGGTGAAACTTTGAACTCAAAATACAAAACACATAATAATAATGACGAGATAGCTAAATAGTGGGACTACAGAAAATCATCGACAATAGCTATTACATAATTAATACTCTAAAGTCGATTTTGGTTAATCGAGTTTTGGATAATTCATGCTCTTCTGAATTTCTGGTAGGAGAATTGTACAGTACATAAAATGTAATAACTATGAAAATTTTATTAAATAATATTTTTTGTTCAATAATATCATTATGAAATTTTATAGTTGTATTCCATTTAAATTTTAAGAATAATATATATTTGCAACATTTTATTATAAATTTTGTTTGGCATCATACCAATGTTAAATTAAATTATTCTGAACATTTACAATTATGATAAAATTTCATTACGAAGGAACTAAAAGTTTAAATAAATATTCTTAAACATGTTTCTAGTAAAATTTTTCTTAAATAAAAATATTGATTAGTAAAGATTTTTATTCATATTCTAAATTTAAAACTTTTTGTATAAAATAAAAATACGATTACAAATTTGACCTTTTACAGATATTTGCTGCTGTTTTTTGAAAATAATTAATTCAGTTAATTTAAATGCAATTGTTACAATTATTTTATCATATGTTTATTTAATTCTTTTAAATTGGATAAGATAGCAATAAGTAATATTTTTGATGATAATCACATTTCAAAGTGTCATTTTCTCAAATATGTATAGCTGAAATATGTTAAATTATAATCGGTATTATTAATTAATTGTCAAAATAGAACTTAATTTATGTAAAATGTAATTAGTTCCTATACTGCTTAATATGATGATTTTAAAAACTGTTGTATAATACAATTAAAAATTAAAAATCTCTCTTCATAATTCAAGATTATGAATACTTAAATACAAGAATTGTGCCAATGCTTTGTTCATTAAATACGTAAATTAAAACATTTTAAAATTCACTAGAATGAAATTAAGCTTCCATAATTTAAAAATTTTTGCTTTTAAAGAAAATTGAAGAATAATAAAATGAAGAAAATTTTGTGCAATGATTTTCATTTATTTATATTATTTTAAATATCCAGGAGCACCCCAGATTTTGAGAGACGTAGCCAAAACTCAAGAGAAAGTAGTCACAGAGAAAGATGAGGATGCTTTCATCATTATTTTCTTTTGTTCTGATCCAAGCCCTCAAAGAACATTTTGGGAATGGGGAAGTCAGAAGTTAGATACAGGCAAAACTCACGAGAAATATATTGCGGAACCATTAGTTCCAGTAAGTACCGTTTAATATTTGAATCTGATAAATGTGTTTTCCTGAGAAATATCTCATATTCTTAGTCCCCTTTAAAAAATATCCATTATATCTTTTCATTAAAATACCTAACGATTTCAGAAAATTAATAAGATAACAAAGGATATCTTTAAAATGATGTTTAATGAAGATTTTAATTTATAAAATGAATGAATGAACATTAATAACATCAATCGATAAGTTACGTTAACTAACTTCTAGAAAATGGTTAAATTAACTCATTAAATATTTCTTTTTTTCTTGCTGGAAAAGATGCGGTTATTCCATTAACTGTTGACTTGATTGCCCTTAAACTTATTTTAATAACTAAAATCTTAAATTAATTTCTTAAATAAATTTTTATTTATAAATAAAGGATGAGATACAACAAGATTGTTATCAAGCAAAGTTGATTGTACAGAAGGTAGACGGAAGTGATTCAAGAAAATATACATTAAATATTGAAAATGAAAAGGGTCGAGAATCTCATGCTGTAGCATTAAAAGTTAGAGGTAAATTATATCTACGGAATTAATTAATTTAGCATTGATAGAATATTCATTTTATTCATACATAGACTTATATAAATGTATATTTCCTTTCATCTTTACAATTAGAGATAGTCAGATTACATTAGTTAGTACATTAAGAACTAATTGTGTGAAACAATATTGATAAATAACTTTTCATATATTATTTACAGTTTACATAAACATGAAAATTATATATAAATATCTTATCTAGTTATAACATATTTTATTTAAATTTTTAGAACCAGTTTCGCTGTCTGTAGTTATAGGCATTGTTGTAGGCTGTATCGCCTTATTTATCATCATAATAGTAGTAGTCATCTACCTCTTGAGGGCAGAAAAATGGTGTTTTAATCGTAAGTTTTTTTAAATATTTATAAAATTTTATATATTTTTCCTAAGTTAAAAAAGCTTAAAATTTTACATTTAAAAAACTAAGGAATCGTTCGATAAAAAAATATATTATAAATAATTGGTCTTCGGTTGATGCCTCTCCAATTGAATGTTTCGAGTGGGAACGGCTGAAACACTATCTGCATACTTGTAATGTCATCCGAATTCTTTGCATTCCAAGAAGTGTTGAATCGCATTTGGAGATTCAACTCGGATCGAATTTATTCAGTGTTTCATTAGAAAATTTACCATTTCATTTATTAATTTCAATAAAAAAAATTTGTTCCATAAAATGAAATAATCTTCGTCCTTTGCTTCAATTAAAACGAATGAATAACTTACAATTGGTTACGCTTTTATTACATTCATTACTTAAATACAGAAGATGTGAAGACAGATTAAATATCAGCCTACTTTGTGGAGATTTTTTAGGCATCTGCTTTCAACGTACCGTTAGATTAATTGAAATTCTGCAGTGACCTGTAATATAGATGGTGCTAATATATAGAGAGTAGAGGCCAGACCGGAAGAAATGAGTTTTTCCCCTCTTTAATGTAAAAACATCTGCCTAGAAGTTTTACATTGATCTGCTTGGTCCAACCCATTCTGCAAGACTTCAATTTTCTCTGAAAACTTGTCAATTTTAAACGGCATGATTTTTTTTCCTATCCCAAACCTCGAAGCCTAGTATCCAATAACAACCCGTGCTACTATAACAAGGTTGTACTAAATTTCAAAAGCAATAGACATACGAATGTCAAAAAATAGATAAAATTTCGAATATTTAGAGATAAAATTAATGAAATATATAATCTATTAACTTTCATTACTAACGAATCTAATTTTATTAAAATATTAATTTTTTCTTTTAAAAATAAAATTTAGTAATAAATTAAACATTAAAAGTATAAACTACATTCAGTTATGTTGACTTTTTGTTTATTTTAATAAATTATTTTGTAATTACAATTCACAAATCATGTTTTCGTGTTTAATTTTCAATTTACTGCACATACTTTTTTTTTCTTTATCCATTGTCTCTTTTTTTTGCATTTTAAATTCTTTTATTGCACGTCATTTTCACTTCAGTTGGCATTTATTATTTATGATTTCTTCCAGTTTTATTTGGAATATTGGAAATAATAATTTCTTTCGTATTTCTCAGTCAAATCATTTATATATTCTCGTTAGGCACCAAACATTCAGGATTTCCTGTGCCGCAAGACGAAGAATCTAAACAACCATCCATGGAGAAGTTATAACTGTGTTTCCTTGGGCGTCGAATCCCAAGGATGGAGATCTCCGAAGCGGTAGTGTTGTGTTCATTACGAACCCTACCAGGGAATATGACTCCAGTGTTAAAAAGTGACTCCAGCACTGGCCAAAAGAAGTGTCGTAGACACTGGACACAAACAATGCATCACGGACACAAGAAATCGATATGAAGATTTGTAAAGCTATGGTGTTTTTTGTGATCAGCGCAAAACTCACTTCTATATTCCTCCCCACAGCCAGCAGACACTTCGGTTCGGTTTAGAAGCTTTTGGATATTTTATTTTAACATTTGTCTTTAATTAACCGAGTCGAAGTCAGTCTGGGACTTTTCTGTGATAGATAAATGCTGTAGTTTTGCTTTTCTCTACATTCTATAAAAAAATTGGGTGGTTCTCCGACAACGAATGTTGTTATTTAAGCAAATGTCTTCATTGTTATGTATGCGGTGCCTGATATAAAAAAAAGAGAGAGAGAAAAAGTTAATCTGTCTCTGATCATTGAAAAAATACCTCCGTGTGATTTATATTTATATCTACATAATATATATATATAAATCACGGTATTGAATAAAATTTTTGTTCAGCCTGTTTGATATAATTGTTAGTAAAAATTGGTTATTAATGCTGAAATGTGTTATATATATATATCCTAGTATTTGGTTTTCGAACGAAAAAAAAAATCTTTAATCGTGTGTTTGTGGTGTCGGAAAACAGGAAAACCGCTAGTATCACCTGGTGTACATTTCAAACATGTATCGTTCTATGTATGTAGCCTGTAAAGGGATATATGGACCAAATTTCTTGTGTATAAAGATGGACAGAAATCACTGAGCACTCTTCTTTATATAATTCACAGACTGTAATTTTTCGAACGATCACATCAAGTTTTTTTCTGTACGCCAGGATGTCTGCCCGATCCATGTACATCTGTTAATAAACCTTAATTTAATGCTATTGCTCATTCGAATATAATTATCAAGTTTTTACATTTTCTTATTTTGATACACGTTGTAATCCAATACGCTAATATAAATTGTAAATTTTGTTTTGATTTTTTTTTTCAAAAGGAAAAGGGTACTAAAATTAATCCTAAAATGTAGAGTTTATTTAAATAAATTCTAGATTTTTGGTTAAGATTTTGAAGGTTTTGAAACTGTGATAGTACCTGACAAAATTCATCTCTAAAAAAACAAAAACATTTTAGGACTAAGCTTGATCTGTGAATTATGTATGTCAAAATGATTTAAAAGACTGTACTTAATAAAGACAATAAAAATAAATTCGAAATATTGTAATTAAAATTAATGCATTAATACTAAAATATGTATATAAAATATTAATATATCAAAATTTTGATTAGATTTTTCAACAAGTAATTTAATTAACAGGAAAAATATTTAGACTTTTAAAATGTAATTGTCATTAAGTTCTTAAATTGATTGTTTTCTTTCGAAAATTTTAATCTACATCGATAAAATAGCAAGCCATTTTCCATAAAATTGAGAACAATATTGTAGCAGTAGCCGTTCAGACTATTGATTGTTAATAGTCTCTACCAAAACCAATCTGTCGTCGTAGAAGCTCGGTAATTGCTGCTATAAAAGTATCTTTGTTTCTACCTTTTTCCCCACTAAATAGTCATTAAATTCGGTTCAATTAAACCAATTAAGGTTGCTTGTTAAATATTATCCTGCTTACCTTTGTAAAATTAAGATATTTTTCCATTTTAACGATAAAAATCGTTTAAAATTTAAAATACATTTAAAAATAGCTAAATATTCATTAGTTTTATTTAAAGGGAGTAAATACAATAATTTAATACTACTACTAATTATTTTGTTTTTTATTCGGATTATTTTTTTTTTAATTTTTATTCTTTTTTAAATATAATACTTCAGAATTCTTCTTTAATTTATTACAGGTCATCGTGAATTTGCTCCAGAAAGTGATAGGTATGCCTTGTTAATCATTACTTAATAAATAAGTTTATATATTATTTATTAATAAATTTATCCAATAAAATAATATAGAGGATTTTATGTAAGAATGAATTTTGTTATATATTCCAGAAAGTTGATGGGCATTGATTCTCTAGAGGTTAAATTTAACGTTTGTTTTCTAACAGAAATATTGTTTCGTTCGACAGAATGAAATCGAAAACAAAAAAGTAAAGAAAAAAAAAAGAATTTTTTTGGCAATTTCCAAGGCGTTTCTAAGTTTTCGGAATTGTGTGCAATCACGTTAGAATTGATATACTAAGATATGAGGTACCGAGATCCAGTATCTCGGTCATCAAGACGTAAATCTGCACCAGAGATTTATTGAAATATTCACCATGCAATTTTACTGCCATCTGCAACCTTCTCGGCCTAGCAAAAAAAAAAAAAAAAAGAGAGAGAGAAATTTTAAAAAATCGAATGAAAGTTCTTCCATACATTTTCTGACTTTGATATAATAAACTAAAATTAAGCATGCGAAAAAGACGAGGAATTTGTTTATTAGTTATTGAAAAGTTTTCTTTAATTTTATGTTTCATAAAACATTTTTTCTTGTCTGCTTCAATGGAATTTGCTATGTTAGAATTAAGAGCAGTTAAAATATTTTTAAGTTACTGTAAATAAGCAACCATTAAAAATATTATTAAAGAAGAATTTTATAAATTTAGCATATTCTCATTAAAATTCGCTGACTGTTTTTGTTCTTTGAAATTTCTTTTTTGTGATCTTTTAATGAGAAGTCCAGGATTGACTTGTAATGAAGTCATTAACTTCAAAAGACTATATGACAGTACAATACGCTCGAAATGTTACTTTTATTTAAATTACTATTCTCAAATTTGTACCAAGTCGAGTAATTTGAATTTTGCTCTTCTTTCTGTTTTCTAGTCGAAACGCGTATCTTGGGATCATTATCACGCCGAATCAATTAAAGATAATCATTTTTTTTAAATCAGTTTATTTGGAAATATCAAATTACAGAAACTAATTATTGTTAAAATCGCAAGAATCTTTTCCACCTCTGGGAATGATATGTTATCTATTTATATTGAAATCTCCAAAGAGTGGTTTTCGGTTCTCTAGTGAATATCTTCAGGGAAATTTCCCTAAAGCACTACTTTGAGTTAATTTAATTTAATTTTTATTTATTTCAGTGAACTCGGTCACTCCGTTAAGAATGGAAGAACAACGAACGCTGGGGCAATCCCTCCCGATGCTTTGTATGCAAACTTAAAAACGGAGAAAGGAGTTCAGGACGAAAAAGTAAGAAAATTAGCAAAAATTACCTTTGACTAATCGCATTGTGTAGTAACTCGTGCTTTATCTAACAGAATAAAGAAGCTCCGAATCGAAAGGAGAGCCTTGTTTATGCTAGCCTCGATTTATCGCAACCATCTAATGACGTGCAAAAACCTTTAACGTCTTCTCAAGAAAGAACCCAATATGCAGAAATACAATTCCAACCGAAAAAACGAGCGGATCAATCTAACGATTGAAGAATAACCATTAGGAGTTAGAACACATCGAGGGACCAGTTTAGTAGGAACACCTACGTAAAGTGTGTACAAATTGTGGACTTAACTGGCGGTGCTATCTTGAAGGAGATATTTTATAAATCATATTAATCATCTGATTTTATGATGATGTATCTGTGTATACTGTATTGTTTTGTACGATTCGTTTACATTATATAAAGTATTTTCTCAAAAAAAATAGTAATAAGTGATCTTTTATTGTAAATGATTTAATTTCTAGTTCGAATTATTAAATGAGAAACTGCACGACGTTGGAACAGTATATAAATGTAATCTTAATGTAACCACAGCTTTGCTGCTATTTCTCTGCTCATTAATGTCGATGAGGTCAACGCATTGGCCTTTCTGTTGATAGCCAATAAACGGTCATTTTACTGCCCCACTACACTACAGGTGGTAACATTTGGACCATGAATAAACCGAGGCGTGATTGCTGTAATAAATCTAACAGCAGCTGCCGCTTCCGCTGCAAAGCTACGGGGAAAATGAAAAAAGTTTGTCTAAAGAAAATTTACACTTAAAAATAATGGAAACATTTTTCAGTTAAAAACTTTCATAAGTTAACAAACAACATCAAACAACAGTGCACTCCGCCATTTTTTTCAAACTTATAATGGTTATCATTTACAAAATATTAATTCGAACGTATTAAACACAAATTATATTTTTAATCAAAATTTCAATTAAATTTCATCAAAAAAAAGCGCATGCATAATTTCAGTTGCAATTTAATCTTTATAACTTGTTTGGTTGCATTAAAGCATTTCTGAATTTTATAATTCAGTGGCAGTGATCTATTCATGAACATTAAACAAATAGACCGTATATATCAAATACGTACAGGTACAGACAATACAAACATCACGCACAAAATTGTTTATTGCCTAAACTTAGCAAAAGCGATGCAAACCACTTTTATTGAATAATGTTTCATGTAGATAGATATCTGTATAATAATACATAGACGAAACTATATTCAAGCAAATCAGTGTTAAAACTTTCATAAAAGTTTTTGGCAATAAACAATTACTTTCTATTCAAGCGATAACAGATAACCAAAGTTGGATACTATCCAATGATCGACAGTGAGTGATAAATATCGGGAACATATCTCCTGTTAGATAATACCTATCTATATAGGGAGTGACATTATCCTCTGATGATCTGAACAATATCCCAAGGAAATTACCTGTCATCATTTTTTCTATCTATTTAATGATGTACTTTTAAAGGTAACGTTAGTGTCAGATTTGATCAATCAGAAAAAAGAATAACACCAAATAGTAGTATTAAGCTTCTATAACGAGATTATCCAATTTCTTGATGATATACTGCTTGTCATTTTGATAAATAGAAAAGAAATGATTACTTGTCACACTTTCAAAGCAACTTTTCTTAGTAATAACCACCTTTTTTTCAAAGTTTGTTTTTTTAATTTGATAAAGAAACACTAAAGCATCTATATTAGACATAATTCATTTAACGATTCCTAGTGAAGAAGATAGATTTCACTTGTTGTAAGCTTAACAAAGCGAAATTTCATTATAATGAAATTTTTCAACCTCTTTGTTTTGATATCTCAATTTCTACTGCATTTTATATATTAAATTTGTCTCGAAAAACTTTAAAAATTGTTGTTTCAATCGATCTCTTGTGTATACTCTCTTTATACGAATTTCAACAATAACGGTCATGGTATTATTACACATTTGAGAATTCATATATCTAAATCTCATAAAAGTCTTAACACCGTTCAATTCATCACTATTAATGTTTCGCATCATTGCTCTCGAGCATAGTGAAGATTGGAAACTTATTCAAATTGAAAGGAATAGAGTCATTCAGAGAGTTAACAGACTAAAAGTAATAGAACCCATTCCAATTGAATGCCTCAATTATATATATAGCAATTTCGAGATAATTGTGTAGTTCCGATTTTCAAAAAATTCTCAACTTCTTTACAATATAGATAAAATTTCAATTTTTAAACTATACTTAGATATAAAAACGATGAGGATATTACTTTACCAACTAAGTTAATAACGTCGTTTGGTACATTATAGTAATAGAAAATGATGTTTAGAATAATTTTTAAAAAACAATTTTTAAATTTTATTTATTAATCTTTGAAATGTTAGAAGATAATCGCTATTAACTGGAATCAATAAAGTAATGCCAAGATTTAGTAGTAGAATTTGAACTAAAGAAGATTTACAAATCTAACAATTGAGAAATAACTTATATTGGCATTTTTTCTTCTTTATAAATTTTTGAGATAAACAATTTTAATAATTTCTTCTCTCGTTTATTCATATTATAATCTCTATTTTAAACAAAAAAGATAGTAGTAGTATTAGTAGTAGTTATTTGATGAAATTGTAGATATTAATCTCGAGAACAGTGTTAGATGAAAGTCAAGACCAGATATGGAAAGCTTAGGGACTTGAATTGAAAACACGTGACTTCCTAGACCGGAAGTCATGTGATTTCAATTCAAAAATTTTCCCCGGAGTTAAAGATGATTTGCATGATTGTATTGTTATCTAGAAAAGTATGATGTACTATACATGTCAAGACACTACTAATTCGAGATCGAGAGCATACATTTTAAATTAAATAAATAAATTAAAAATTTTAGCCCGGTATTGTGACAATGTTACAATAATTTTTGTTCGATTTTGTTATGTAGCCTACTTGTATTGATGTTTAAATAAATCTTAACTATTTATTTTTATACTGAATTTAGATATAACAAAAAAAAATTTATTTTATCAGTTTCACTCTGTACCAATAAAACACGAAGGAAGTACTGGCCAGTAGCACTTTTTTTCCCTTTTAGAATTCGGTAGAATTTAGCTTGGAAAGACAAATTGCGACGATCTTGTAGACCGTACTGATCTCTTTCAATCAACGTTCGATGCCTTCTATCTACACATTGTTTCCACACATCGAATAATAGCATTTCTTTTCTAGCTATTCCGTTGGAAAGAACTGACGTCTTTCTAAAAATGTTTTCGAAATGAAAAAAATATCTGTCATAATAGTGTAATGAATTTTCTTATTATTCTAGTAACGCTGAAATTTTTAGAAGACTTTCTAATTTATGATTCTTTTAAAGTCGAGAACTTTTTATTTAAATGAGACGATTAAACCAGATTTTGTACTTATCTAATTACTACGTTTAGCGATATTATTACTAAAGAATTTAAATTATTACAATTTTAAGAATCGTCAACGAATATTCTGTATTTCTAATTCAATTATCTCCGAGAATATGTTTTTAGTAATAAGTAAATTATTAAATAGGCTACAATAGTTGTATAAGGAATGTGCTTGAATCTTTCTTTTTCCCTGATCTTAATTACGTATCTTATTATAAAATTCAAGATACAACTATTTAATTTTTTTCTAAAAACAAGAAAGTAAAAGTATGCAATTTCGTAAACTTTCAACTGCAAATGTAATAATTTCTTTAGCTAATTCTTGAATTTTGAATTGTTTTTAACTTATAATGTTGAACGGCTATTCCTTCTAATGTTAATTATATAAAATATTTAAACTTTATGTATTTAAATTGTCGTTATTTTCTACGAAATCTTTACTTGAGCATCTCATTTATTCTTTATGAGGTTTTATGTTCAATATGTTAATGGATTGTTAAGAAAATTAAAATTTAGTATGGTGGTTACTAGATTGACTTAAAACATCTAAAATTTTAAAAATGACTTGTAATTCTAGAACTAGAAAATTTAAAAAATGATAAATTATTAATTAATATTTAAACCAAATACCATCTGGTTAAAATTATTTAGAGGTTAAAAACAAACTTACAGACTAAATTTCTACATTTACAATAGATCCTCGAAGATCAGTACAGTGATCTATTCTTTTCCATCATAATTGTTTGTGAGGACGTCAGAAAAATAAAAGATAAAATATATTTATCGTCTATTTTTAGTTATAAACGTAAATATTTGTCATAAAAGCATATCTTTTAATTTCAAACTTAATAGTATTCAAAATTCTTGAAATCAGAATATNAATAAGTAAATTATTAAATAGGCTACAATAGTTGTATAAGGAATGTGCTTGAATCTTTCTTTTTCCCTGATCTTAATTACGTATCTTATTATAAAATTCAAGATACAACTATTTAATTTTTTTCTAAAAACAAGAAAGTAAAAGTATGCAATTTCGTAAACTTTCAACTGCAAATGTAATAATTTCTTTAGCTAATTCTTGAATTTTGAATTGTTTTTAACTTATAATGTTGAACGGCTATTCCTTCTAATGTTAATTATATAAAATATTTAAAATCCTTCTAGTCTTATGAAAATATATGGTAGAAAGTCACACACACGTACTGTTTTGAAAAGTGAAAGTCAAATCAATAAAATATCAAGTTGAAATTTAGCATATAAGAGATCAGACTGCTTTTTTCTTTAGGGTTTAGAATAATGTAATAGAAGAATGTGAAGCCAATAGAATGGTCATGAGATGGTTAAAGTGACAAATGAAGGCATGAATGTCTTCCCTCGCTTTAGATTCTATCGTCAATCTCTGGGAGTATATTTTGAATAAGTTTGGTTTGAAATAAAGATAAATTTATTTTATTGTTAGTGTCTAGTGCATTATATAAGAAAATAACATCAGATATAAAACTAAAATTACAACGTTCTAGATATTATCAATGATAAACTGAAGTTTTATAGTGAATAAAATATAAAATTATCAATATAGAGGAAAGCGAATACTTAATGTTTCTTTCATTTTAACTTTCGATATTCTGTGAAAGAAACAAAATGAGATTTTGATTGACTAATAATAAAATTCTTAAAATTTTCAAGAATTGCCGGATCAATTTTAAAACATACTATTACCAGATTATGATAGCAATGATAAATAATTGAAGGAAATTTTTTTTTAAATTCTAAACGTTCCTGGCCACAGTTGCATGGAACGAATAAAATTCCAATTGAAAATTTATGACAAAATCACTTAATTTATATAAAATGACACATCAATCGGTCATTTCAGAGCTAGACCTAGTTAATATCCGAAGCGTTAAAAAAAGCACGAGCTCTAATGATGCTTCCAATGATTATAAAATGGTATAAACTCTAATGACATGTCCATAAATGGGGAGAGTCAGATGGGACTCAGCCCTTCCCACCTATGAACTACTGTAAGTTCTTGAGCCTGTTGAATCTTTGAATTTCTGCATCCTTTAATTTTCGAGATATTTTTATCGTAAAATAACATAAATCATGCAAATATCATTTTAAACGACACTTCAAAATTGGAAGGAAAAAAAATTGTATATTATATTAACTACATCTAGAACCAAAAGAAAAAAAAATGATGGTTTATAAGAAAACCAGTTGAGATGATAAATGATTTGTTCTGTTCTAGAAAGTCTTTGTTAGCTTTTGTACAATAATGCGTATTGTATAAAATACATTTTGAAAGTTTATAATAAATATTTATTAGCTAAATTTTCTAAATTACTAATATAAAATTTTCGCATCAACTATCTCTAATTATAAATCTCAAAATTGTATTTGTATTAAATTATTTTTCAAACTTTTAGAATTCAATTTAATGAAGTATAAATATGTAGTAATAATGTATTCTCTAATAAGATATTCAGTTTACGTTAAATTATATTTTTATATTACAGCAAGTTCTCACTTAACTTCGTCTATAGGTCCTTGGAAACTACGAAGTTAAGCAGAAACTACTTATAACGAAACCAATTTTACCATAGGCTAAATAATATAAAGATATAATTCAGTTATTGCTATTTTAATTGGATCGTGTTTGCAATCTTCCAGCCTTTATTTTCCACTTCATAGAGTCAATTTTACTGTTTATAAAGAAAATTCAATAACATTAGTTGTAAATGATTACAAATGTACTTGTATCTTTTCTCGACGACGTTATAAGCGAAGACATTACAACACTGCTGTACTAAAATATATTCTTACTAAATGTTCTCAAAAACTTTTTTAAAATTCCAATTAAAATAGTGACACGAAAACTTCTATTCTTATAAACATTTATAAATTGTACAGTTAAAACTGTACAATTTATTAATGTTTACTTGACAGAAAATGTTTACAATATTTTAAAAGAACCTCTGTCAGTGGCCGTTGTTCAGAGGTTTGACTATATAATAGTCAAACCTCTAAACAACGGCCACTGACAAGAACATAACCTCCGAAGAACGACTGGTTTATTTTGTACGCATTTTTGTATAAAATATATATATATATGAAAAAATGGCCGCTGTTTAGAGGTAGCCGTTATTTGGAGATACTTATAAGGTTCTTTTTATTTAGGAAATATATAGGATTCATAAGATTAGAGCTCAAATTGTTTAATAGAAAAAAAAATTATATTGTAGCAAATAATGTTTAAAATTATACCTAAACTGTAGTTTATACTTTAATAATATAACAATTCTATTTTTATATTAAATAATTTTTTTTATAATTTACACCAGTCAATAATTCAACAGTAAAAAGAAAGGATTAGAAACACTTTAATCAAATCTGTGTAATAAGAATGCCTTATAAGTTTGTATTTAGGTAGCCACCTTTATAAACATCATAAAAAACTCCTTTATATTATTTTTAGTTGCGATTTTATGCAATTAAAATAAATTAATTGTAGAAATTAATCAAAAGTGAGTAAATATACATTCTAAGAATTCATTGTCAGATATAAATTCTATCCAACACTACTTACATCAATTGTATTTTAAAGTTAATATTGTTCACCAGAAAAGAAAATAAATATGAGGAAAATTATAATAGATGTCTTTCATATTATTTATTTGTAACGACATATAACAATAATGTGAGTCTAGTTAATTTTTATTTATATTGGCTTACCTCTTACTGATGTATTTTAACTTTATTATTGAATTTGGTACCAATACACATCTGTAGAAATTAAATTATGCATTTAGTTTTGTACCAAAGTTTATTTATTGTTATTTTTATTGAAATAATATTTTAATTTATATTGTTATCCAATTAAAGATTTTTTCTTATATTTTTACATATTTTTATCCAAATTATAAATAGTCAAATGTATAATTTGAATAAAAACGTCATTACTTTTCAAATTGATTTTCCGACTGATAGATCAACAGATGCCCTTACGGACATTGGTAATTCTATTACTGATCACTTTCTAGACTTGAGGATGTGTAATGTAATTTAGATTTAAACAAGGCATTTGACTGTCTTAACGTAAATTCTTTTTTAAAATAAGACTTATCACCTAACAACAATCATTGAATTAGTAAATTTCCTGTGTAATACAAAACCTTTAACGAATGTAAACGACTTTTATTTTCACTTAGAATGCCTCCTAAAAGATAATGAGATTTCGGTCCTCATTTATTTTTTACATCGTCTAATTCATTTAAGTAAGAAAATATTTTAGCTAATATTATCTTAATCGCCGTTATTATAAATTCATATAGTAAATAATTTGTATTTCATTAAATAATTAATTAATATTACACAATTATTTTAATTTATTACGAAACTAACGAGAATAAAACTTAAAAAGATAGGAATAAAATTATTTATCTTTTTAAAAATTGCTTATTAAAAATTAATTTATTTTTGTATTTTATTAAATGAATCTATTTTATGTTTTCGTTGTTAAATTTTGTCGTTTATTAATCATATTAAGCGTATAAAATATTTAAAATCCTTCTAGTCTTATGAAAATATATGGTAGAAAGTCACACACACGTACTGTTTTGAAAAGTGAAAGTCAAATCAATAAAATATCAAGTTGAAATTTAGCATATAAGAGATCAGACTGCTTTTTTCTTTAGGGTTTAGAATAATGTAATAGAAGAATGTGAAGCCAATAGAATGGTCATGAGATGGTTAAAGTGACAAATGAAGGCATGAATGTCTTCCCTCGCTTTAGATTCTATCGTCAATCTCTGGGAGTATATTTTGAATAAGTTTGGTTTGAAATAAAGATAAATTTATTTTATTGTTAGTGTCTAGTGCATTATATAAGAAAATAACATCAGATATAAAACTAAAATTACAACGTTCTAGATATTATCAATGATAATGAAGCAACAAATAAATAAAATTTCCATTAAAATTTTTAAATTTATTGATTTTTATCTAAATTAAGAACGTTTTAAAGTGATTTAACATTCAGTTTATTTATTTATATAATGAAAAATATATATAATAAATATTCCAATATAATAATAACATTAAATAAATATTTTCTTTAGCAATGGAATCATTAAAATGATTTGGCATTTCATTTTTAAATAACATTTTATTTATATACGAGCATTTAATTTATTTATTATTCCATTAGTATATGTAAAAGTAATTTATTTAAAAATTTGATGTCACGGGTACGGTATTAGAATGAAAAAAAATAATAATAATAACTTTATTTTAATTTTTAATTATTTATTACGACGAAACGAATGTCGTACAGATATTTTACAATTAATTAATTAAAGTAATAGTAAATAGAATTTAAAATTTTATAAAGTTAAAAAGAACAAATAAAAACATATATTTGTAAAGTGAATAAATAGGATTATACAATATAAAAAATAATGTTTAAAAAATTATATTTAAAGGGAATTTTTTAATTATAAAAAAATTGCAAAGCTCATTTTTGATGCAAAAAAGGAAAAATCTAAGAAATTTCTTATTTCTAGGCGATAATTTTCCCTCTTCTATGAAAAAGATATCAACAAATTCAATAATGCGATTGAAAATTATGTTTAATTTGCACAAAATGTAATTTTAGCTTTTTATCGAATATTTTTTTATTGTGATAAATAAAACTATTTATCACAATAAGAAAACAACAGACTCGATAAAAGGCTAATATTAATATATCATCACAGTGGAACAGAGGGAAAAAAATTAAATTTTAGAATTTTAGGGGTAGAAACTAATCAAATGTCTAGGCCGAAGGAAGGAACAGAGGAGAAAATGAAGAGGAGGATGAGAAAAGATCTCCGTAGGGTACTGAGCAGATAGGGTAAATTACTAAAATAGTAGCCTAATAATAATAAAGTTGTTTACAAGAGGTGGTAACATTCATCGTTTACAAAAAAAGTAAGCCTGTTTCCTCCAAATTTTTAAAAACAGTAGCTTATTAAAATTAACTTTAATCAAATCAAGTATTGTTTAATTAAAAATATAATCGATTTTACTCCTGTTAGTGTTATACGAAATTAATAGAAGTAGAAATAGAATTCTAACAAGTCAAGAAAATTATATTATTAGATATACAAGCTTTTACTGAGGATAAAAAAATGGCGAGGAAATTTTTTTTTTTTAAATTCGAAAGACGAAGGTCAGCGATACATTAGAAAATAACAGGGACCAACATCTGCTTCATTCTCATAGGTCAGCCGGCATCAGAGTGAACTACACAAATATTAATTTCCTAGAACATAATCAACTGTGTGCTTTCATCTACTTGCAGTACAACATCTCACTTAAATAAAGCTTGCAGGTCATAGGAAATTGCCATTAGCTATTTCATTTAAATTAATAATTATAAATACAAGATATCGATTTTTAAATTGTTAATAACAGTACGCTTATTTGAAATAATTAATTTTATGCACATTTATTTTAAATTTAAATTACAAATATTATACGGGGTTTTATAATTATACTTTCTTTTATAAAATTTAAAAAAAAACTGTTCAAATTAAATTTTAATAGAATAAACAGGTTAAAATAATATTTAAAAATTTAAACATTCCTGTACAGTAATTAGAATTTGAATTAATAATATTTATTTTATTATAATTTTTAATTAAAATGTTAATAATGTGTAACTTTTAAAATATTAGTGATTACTTAATTATAAATAGAATTAAGTAATTAATAGTAATATGGTAAAAATATATATCTAATTAAAGATGAAAATTTTATGTTATGGCTCAATACATTTAATGCATTTTCTATACGAAATTCCCTACTGGAAAGGACAGTTTACACCTATTTACTTATGTATTTGCATATTACGTGCGCCATGTTTATTTATAAAACGTTAGTTTATTTGGAAAATTTATTAAACTGTTAAATTCTAAATTAAACAATGTTAATTGTCTACACGAAATGAATTGCAAATAACTTTACAAATAATTGCTAAATTTTAAATAAATATATAACCGCTCATTTAATTATTCCAAGATAATTGTCGAATATTTAATTATCAAAATTCAATAATGAATATTACGTAATGCTCCAAGGAATATTTATATAAAGCGTTTCCTCTGGGGCAGTGTGTACCTAACCCAGCACAAACATATAATGAGATTTTTACAAAATAAATACTTTTTAATATACTTAATTATGCTGTTAAAATATAAAAAGATAATCTCTAGGACTTATACGAGTTTTTCAATGCATCAGGGTACAATAGGGTATATGACAATCATTATAAGTGGGTCCAACTAATAAATATGTGCCAAACAAAATGAATAAATCAGGAGAAAAGAAATGCCGATTAAAAAAGCTCAAGAAAATTCAAAATAATCTGCGTGATGCAAGATATTCTTCATTGGCAATTATAAAATAATTGAAGAAATCTGTACAGATCTCTGGTTAACTAATGTTTATAGTATACATTGTTATGTACGTAGCTTTTAAAGATTTTAAAGTATTCTTGAGAGATTAATCTACTATTGCACTAACTCATTAGAAAGTGACTGGCATTCTGTATTCCTCGAGGTGATAGTGTTACTCGCGGGAAATAATAATAATAGACAATAAAGTCGAATCAAAATATTGAATAAAATATTAATTACTCAGAAGAGCTTGAAGCTTATCTTTGCTTTATCTACATGACATAACTATGATCGATTATAATCATTTTTAAGAGTAATTTTGGTAACAAAATCGTGCTTGGTATAAATTAACTTAATGATATGTTGGAAAAATGAAAATGGTTTTTATTAACATGAGATAAAATGGCATTACATAGAAAATTGAAGAATGATAGGCTTCTGCTATTTTTATAGAGCTGCTACCAGTATGCATATAACATTTTGTCGCATCAGCGATTGAAAAACCCTGAAGTTTCCACAAGACCTAGTTTCTTTTTAACCAAACTGTTCCATAAATATTCTGAATAGTCTGCAACGAAACATAAATTTTTATAATCGTCTAATCTTCTCGATACTAGTCGCTAGTTGTTCTTTGATGTTGCACTAAATCTGCAAGAATTTAAAATGTTTGTGCACTATGGATCTTTCATATTGCTTGGTAATTGGTAAAGATAATGTGTTTTGTATTTTATTTAACCAGTTTCATTTTTAATGGCTACATTTTGCCGATTTACAATATTCATAAACTAGAATTTTCTGTTTCCTCTTCTTTAATTAAAATATATTTATTTTGTCTAAAAAATTCATCACAAATNTGATACGGAACGTTTATGTTTAAAATTTTTATATATAATTCTTACATTGTATAAATAATTTTTAGTTTATTTCTATTCGCTTAAATAAATATTAAATAATGGTAAGAACTTCAAAAAATTAAAACTGAATGTCTTAAAATATAGCATTTCATGAAAATTTAAATAAAATTTTATTAAAAAATAGTTTACTTTAGTGATGATATAAACTATTATAATAATTGTAAACTTCTAAGTTATACAGGTTTATTTTAAGTCTACTTTTGTATAATGTTACGTGAATACGGTATAATTATATCATTATATATTTAAATGCCCATTTATGCCATTATATTAAATTTATCTAAATAAATATTTACTTATTTTGACTTTTGAATAAAAGCTTAAGAATGTTCATGCAGAATTTTAAAACCATTCTATACTTTACAGTGTTATCATCCCTATTCTCATGGTTGCAATGTAACAAGCGTTAAGCTGTTTTCATCTTTCAGAGATTTACGATATTGTTCTTGACGAAAAGACGATTTCGATTCAAAAGAACAAGAAAAACTCATTGCTTTTAGCCATATGCCTAATATATTATGATCATTATTAATGTTTACGAGATTGTTTTTTTTTTATAATAAAAACAGTTAATGCAACTTAATGTACTATAAAACAAACTTTTTTTAAATGTTAATACAGTTTCTAGCAGCGTATTTTTGCAAAATAATTATATAATAAAGCTAATTAAAACCTTATTAATTTTTATTATTTAATAATAAAGATAATTAAAATTAATTTCATAGTTTCGTGTTTCGCTTGCCTACTTTCGTGATTTGAAGATAAGCTATATTATTTAATGAAACTAAAATTTATAAATTATAATTTATATATTTTATATCTTACTTTTTTAACTATTAAAAATTCTTGGGGAACAATATCGATTTGTTTTGGAGTGTTTTCTTTAAATATAAATCTTCCTGATAGGTTCAGGATGAATAGAAGATTATCTTTCTTTCAAGTTTAGATAGTTTTGCGACAGAATTGGAGAAAAAATCTCTATTTCAATCTGTTATTCGAAATAGATTTTGTAATCTTGACAACACTTTCACATAAGAGTAGCATTCCTTTTTTTCTTATTTTCTGTTGATGCTGACATTGTTCCATTTACTTTCTTAAAAATATTTATTAGTCCATGTCCTGAATTTTATATTAAACTTTTCTTAAATATTGAAAATATCCTGTAAAAAAGTCATTTTTCTTTCTAAACTGTTTTTAATGGATTTATTTATTTAAAATAAGACCAGAAAAATATGGTTAGATATTGATTAAATTTTATAAATATTGTACAGTACAGTACATAGAGTAAATAAATCTCCCAGAAAAATATATTTATTTACTTTTTTTGTTTTATAGAATTTTTAATTTTATTTATAGAAAATGGAATGTATACTTTCCTGCTATAAGGTGTTATCAAAATAGACTAATGTTTATATTTAATATTATACCTTAGGACTTTAGCAAGTTTAAATCCGCCCTTGAACACGGGCACTCGTATACATTAATCACAATCACACAAACTACTGTATATAAGATTAGAATATACTGCGTGAGTACATCAGTAAGCGCTAGTGTGTATGTTATCTGTCTGTCTCGTGTGTGATGTGCATGCGCGCGCGCTCATGGCCCCAAAATATAGCCAGTCACAGGGCTCTCTCTTTCTCTCTACCAAATAATACACTTTATATTCTCAATTTTTAAATTTATCTTGTTTAGCTTACGCTTATATCCAGTCTTGTGTGCTAGTTTATAAATCCCTCAGCGATCTATAAACACATGCATTAGGGAGAAACAAAATTATTATTATTATTAAGATATAAACTTTTCTTACTAAATTGTGTAAAATTAGTATTTTTAACGGAAAGTTTCATACATATAAATCGATATTACATTCAATTTTCTGTTTAAATTATCGTAAAAATAAGTGAGACAATAATGAATTACCCAAAGTTTTGCTTCAATACAGTTCAGCGAAATCTTCGAAGTTTTGAAAATTCAATCTTATTAAAATATTTATAAAATTTATTATGAGACTGTTAAAAATGTCAAAATTTTATTTTATTTTTTACTTTTATACCTTTCATAAATATTTATATATTGTAGTTACTTTGAATTTATTACAATGCAGTAGATGAAAAGATGTATTACATGTGCAATAAACAGCTTAACACTAACTAAAGAATTGTATTCAGAGTTTAAGTTGAAAAGATAATTGAATTTAAAGCGATGGAACTGAACTTCTCTCAAATATACAATAAACTCTAATTCCGTTTGAATGATACTTAATTGATGTCATTGAAAATCAAATTATAATGCATAAGCCTCGCAAATAAATATTTTTCAATGTATTTTATTCATTTAAAACAAATCGTTTCCATTTAATTTGTTTATGTAAATATGTGTTTTAAATTTTCAATACAATTTTAAAGGAATTTACTAAATACTGATTACAAAATATTGACAAAATATTTTTAGGGAACTTAAATTACTTCAATTGATACTTTTCTTAATTTTCCAGAGAATTTTAGTTTATGCTAATGGCACGAATTCTATGGAAACTACAAACTATAGGCACGAATTCTATGGAAAATTTTAGATAAAAAATTTTTTAATATTTTAAAAATTAATTTTATTTCATATTGCATGTTAAATAAAATTATTTCTATTCTCTAAATGGAATATTCTGTAATTTTATATAATAAAATTATTTTATAATTTCATTAAGGAATTAATAAAATGTTAATTTTTTAAATATTTTAATTAATTAATTTTTTTATTATTTAAAGTTTACTAATTTTTCCATTTTTTCTAAATAATATCTAACCAAATGGCAAATGATTTTCAATTGTATTATTAAACAGTAAATTAGTATAAAAAGATAATTTTGTTAATATTTAATTTTCTTGTTTTTATTTCAAGAATTTTAATTTAAAAAAAAAAACTACTTTAATTTACTTATATAATTCTTGTTTTCTTTTCATTGAATAAATAAAGAATAAAATATTTAAACAAGTTTAAAGCTTATTCAAGATCTAGTTTGTTATCGCAGGACTTAATCAGATATAATCCATAGATTAAAACTAGCTTAATGTTAAATTAAAATTTGAGCTTCTAATAAAAGATTAAACGAGAAAAGAAAATTGCTGTTACTCTTCAAATATTTGGAACTCGATCGAGAAAATAATCACATAAGATTAAAACTAAATTTAAAAATCCTAAACAAATGCATCTAAACTTTCGTATAAAATTGTAATTTTATATTATATAACTAAAATAAATACAAAACGAATTCAATTATATTTCACTTCTATATAAAATTTTCCTCTTAATTAAAGTATTATCGTTAAGAGATTAAATTAACTGGAAGAATTGTGAGAAAAGAAGTTTTAAATTGTGAAAAAAATTCTAGGAATTATAAATAAGCCATGCAATTTATATTTTTTATTGAAATTTAAATAAGAAAAATATGTATAAAAGAAATGTTTGTTTGTATCAATCAGGCAACACACTCATTCTGCAGAAAAATAATAACTCCTCTGTTGAATTCGAAATTTTTTATGACATTCTAAATTAGTCCTAAATTTTTCAATGCAGTGAAAAGTTTATGATAAATTTATGTGAAATTCGCATTGAAAAAATATTGTGTAGTGATTGATATATTCTGAAAATACGTAAAATTATCATCTCATATTTCTACAAACAGCCTGACGTTCGATGACAAAATTTTTTTTTCTTTTTCATATGTGCTACCAGTAACGTGGAATTTTATCTTTTTTACATGTAAATACAAAAAAAATAACAACGTTAAATCATATTGACTAGATATAAATTTCATGATGTTTGTACTGTACATCAGCTATTGTTGTTGTTGTTATAAACAAGGAGGAAAGATAGAAACAAAGAAAAAAGTTCATCTTCTGATCATAAGCCATTGTGAAGTACCAGTAAATCATGAAATGACTAAATACCGAGTAAATATGTCAGAGAACATTGCAGAAGAGAATTTTTATGCATTTGAACGAAATTTGTGAGATTTTCAATATATAACATTTCTTACTACCAATGTGTATTTAATATTATCGACTTTTATATTCGAACATTACTAGATTTTCTATAATTATGTATCTATTTTGTATTAATATCTTACAGTTTGGGCAATATTAAATGTCAATTAAAGCTGTAATAACTTCCCCCGATTCCTAATTTTTAATGCAAGTCTAGTAAATTTTTTACTGTAGTTGTTTCTATAATGGAAAACTTACATTATATCAACGAAGTATATAACTTTTCTAATTAATTAAAAATTAACAATCTCTTGCTGTGATTATCTATTAGAATTGCTCTATTCCAGTAAACTTATTATTTTTTAAGAAAAAGGAAGCATAGACTCGTACATTAATAACTTGGAACATTAGAGCTAATGAACAATTCTGGTACATATATTAACGCATTAGTAAATTCGGAATCGCTTCAATCTGTTATTAGTAAACCTTACATAATATGTTTTATATAAAGTTTGTTTCTGACATAATCTAGAATTGCGACCAATTCATAATTTCTATGGAGTAATTTTACTTCCAAAGATAAATCATCACAGATTTTGAAAGGATATGATTTTATCAAATGTCCAAACTGCTAATGTTCTGGATAGTGTTTTCGATACATTATGTTTGTGTGTTCTTAATTCTATGTTATCTGTGACGTATTTTGTTAATATCCTGTACATTAAAACTGTGAAATAAACATTTCACAAATCAGTTTTAATGATTATATTCTACGTGCTCAAACATATCTATCGATAACATTCCCAACCTTTCTAACCATGCTTCAAATTAAAATATTTTCTGATAAATAGTAATTGATAAAATTGTAAATTATAATTTTATAAATAAACGTAAAAAGTCATTTTTATTTAATAATTTATATTTTTATAATGGCTTTAAAGCTATAATAAATATATTTTAATGATAAACATAATTTACATAATACGCAAAATTATTTATTGAATATATCTGCTAATATCAATATAATTTTGCAATTTTAAATGAATTTTATTCATTTAAAATGTTTATTTATTTAATAATTTTTATTGTATTACGTATTCAAAATAAGACTAGTCTATACTAAAGCAAGAAGTTTTTGCTAATAAATAAATTAATATTCTCATCTACATCCATAGATAAAAATGTATTTTAATTTGAGGATGCGGCTATGGATGCTAGAAGAAAAAATGTATAATTTATTTGGTAATTAATATTAATTGCCAAATTATCAATAATATAATAAATCTAACTTTATCTACGCAAATTGACAACATATATTATTATTTAAAATTTTATTTTGAATTTTAATCTTTTAAATTAATTTTATTTACATTAATTTAAAGGAGAATGTTACGAAGAAAAAATTTCTCAGATTTTTCTAATAAATTTACTTTATATTATTTTTTAGTAACTTCATTAATTTTAAATATAATTTTTTTTGTTTGTTTTTGTATTTTTTCCAGGCCATTCAAATCTAAAAGCATCGTTATGAATGGAGACGTATTATACACTGTGTGCACAGTGTATATTAGTGAATTGTTGTGTTTTGTTATCTCGAAATAATGTAATAATGCATGACATAAGTTTATCTAAAGTCATTTATTTTTTTGACAATAAAAGCCAGTGCAACATCTATTTAGAAAGGAAATAATATGCATTTAGATAGTCGAAATGTCATTACGAATTTTTATCATTTAAACTCATTTTATACAGAAATTTCATTTATATTCTGCATTAAATATGATCAAAAACTTCTTGGATAAAAATTTAACTTAAAAAAAGAAACAAAGTCATAGTTTGAGTGAATTATGAGCATCGAAAGGAACTTAAACTGATTCACGACATCAACATAATCGTTTCTTCTCATCCTATTTAGATGTGTTTTTGAAACCTTTTTTACTGATTCCAAAGGAGAGTCATAAAACTCTAAACAAATTCTTTCCAAATATATAAAATCGGAAAAGCATTACAAATGATCAACTTTTAAATGGTTCATTTTTTTCCTCTAAAAAATCTATCGTTATGTTTACGACTACTCTGGCATTTTACTTCGCGTTTAAGATTTCATTAAATTAATAAATATTTAAGAAAATAATTTTTTTTTTTAAATAGAAGAATAATTTATTCGTATAAAAATATCTTTGTTTACATATTTAATTTTTTTTTTTCAAATGAAAACAAAATTTTAAATAAAAAATATGTTTAGCTTACTTGAAGAAAATACTAAGGGAAAATTTTTTTAAATGTATTTAATTTATTCAAAATATAATTTAATTCATTTTAATATTTACAGAATGCATTCATTTTAAAAATTGTGTAATAAAAATAAAATTTTGTTTGATTATTAAATAAATATACATACATACATACACGTAAAATTATTTTTAAAATATTTACAAACTCATTAAAATTTATTCATTGTTTATCTAAATTACTTCATTGTTTGAAATTTTGTTTATTGTATTAAAAATGAAAATTTTTTCCAAAAATATATTTCCAACAATTTTAGTTACATATTTCTCCGGGAATAAGAATTGAATTATTATTTACAATTAAAAGATAAATTGCTTGTCGCCTGTCCTTAACTTTTGATTACTATCTTTAGAGATCTTCAATGAACTAACAAATCATTGTATATTAAATTTCATTAAAGTATCCGTACACGATGCTGATCCTAAAAGTTGTGTGTTATTATGATTATTATGAAAATGATTTATGTATGATGTAGTGACAACGATACAGTGAATAATTTTATTGGTTCTCGTTGTTCTTTACGTAGGTAGTGAAACCTTAATACAGTGAATCATATACTGAACTCTCAAAGGACTGAGCTAAATCCATAGTTTATTGTATTTTTGTATATTTTTTTAAATATTAATGATTTAGATTATTTTTTAATCGTACCATTTAGAAATGATTTTCGTACAATTATTCGCAATGCTTTATTTCTCCAGCAATTATTGAAAATTATATATTTCGACACAGGTGAACCTGAGGATTCCAATTCATCGTTTAATCTATTCAAATCATGTTAAATTTATTTCCTCTGAGTGAAGGCTATTGAGTTAAATTGGCAATTGACAGAGCAATTCAATCTCAATTTGCAATATTTTGAGGTCGTGCCTATACTTCGTAGACCTACTTATCATTGTGTAAACATATCTTAATCTTTGCGTGGATTAATTAATAGAAAAAAAAACTAAAACAAAGTTAACGTTAAATTGATAAACAATAGCCACTATAGGAGATATGTTGTTAGTATATTTGGCAGAAAGAGTTGCTCTTTACAATGCAGTCTCATGTATTGGTAGTCAAATCTTTTCGACCCAGAGAACCGTGTTAAATGGAGTCATTAGTGTAGTTTCTAAATAGAAATTGACTAAACTAATTTTATTTAAAAGTTTTGAAGAATCGAAATATTCAATTTATATTTTGATCGATTGTTAATATTCTAAGTTTTTAGATAAAATTAAAGTAATATAAATAACCAATAAATTGACAAGATTTACATTAACATTTCAAATATTAATAAGTTTCAAGTAAGATAATTTTAAACACGTTTTTAAATTGATGTTTCTAAATAAACGACAATTTTAAATTCTTTAATTTACATAATCTTTGTAAAAATTACATTTTTAGTAAATGTGTTTAAATTACAGTAATTAATGAGTAAAATTAGTAAATGCGAAATAAATTAGAGTAAAATCATGTAATTCATTTCGAATTTTACTTTCCCAGCTGCTATATACAGTATAACAGGTGGAAAGTATAGCGATCGGTCAAAGAAATGATCCCCCAAGATTTTTACATTTTTGGGACTTAGGACACCTTGAAACGTCGAGAAATACAGAAATTTTTTGCATGTATGGATGTTTCTGTGGGGGCATGATTTTGTTCACTATCTAGGAAGCTTAATAATTCCTGTGCTTTATTGTCGAAAATTTCTGAAATTTTGCAAGGAGGTTTGCTTATTAGAAGGATTGGTACGGTTAAATTTTAGGTCGAGGTGTTGGGGAGATAAAGGGGATCGTATGTATCTTCAGTAGAGTCAGATTTAATGATGATTTTACTCATTATTAGCAATTACAACTTTTTTATGAAACCCATTTCTACCCTCAAAATTAAGATTTTTGCCATTTTATAAGAGTTAAAAATATAATAATTTTTAAAATAAAATATGATAAGACATGGCGTTACCAAATGTTGCCAAGAAAGTTAAGCAATTCGTTGCTGCGTTTTTATTTGTGAAGTATATAGTGAATAATATGGATTTGTTTATACCCGTTTATAAATCATTTGATCACTAGAAAACAAGACGTTAGATAATGAGTTCAATTCAAATGGCAAAATATTTGAAAAACCTTCAAAAAATAAATACATTTTGAACTTTCCATCATTAGTAGTTATAATTGATATCTGATAAAGAAAATTTTCATTTATATTAACTTAAACTTTCGATTTCAATTCGAATTTCAAATATACTCGACTATTGTTTCGACAGAATGCGATTTGGAATATTAAGATTCCAGCAGTGATATTGTGCATTGAATTGGATTGTTTGTATTACGTCAACGTGACAACTGGGTGATCTACCGAAGGGAATGCCTTCCGGGAAGACTTTCTTAGGAAACTATCCCTTATTTAGGTATTATAAATGTGAAGAAAACCCGGAAAACTCCATGTGACCTGCCCATTGGCGAGACGCGAACCCACGATCAGTGTTTAGTGATCTTATCCACTCGACTAGTGGTGCATAATGAGATTGTGATAACATGTTATAACGTAGAAACAGAAAAATTTCATTTATATTATTATATAAATAAACGTATGATACCTGAATAAATGGAACTAATTCAAAACCCCAAATGAAATTACATTGAAAATGAATTTCCGTTGCTATTATAATTGAGAAGATGGAATAAAATCAATAAATGTATTAAATAATGAATTTGATTTATTATTGGATTATTCCAAATCCGATTCATTTTCATTGTTTAATACATTTACAAATTCAAATCATTCAAATGCATACATTTTAATTGAATTGCGATTGAAAGATAGAATAACATGAACGGATATAAAATCTGTCAAGATGTAGAGAATAAGTAATGAAATAATCTTTAATTATGAAAAATGTTTTGTTTATCTTTTGATCCACAGTTCATATTTAAAGAACTGCTATTAAAAACAGAATAAAATTTATGATAAAATCGAATACAAATAAAATACGAAGAAAGAATAAAAGTAAAGAAATGCATAAATTTATCCATACGCTACCATTTATTTTGGCCAACAGAAGTATAAACTTAAATTCACGTTTGAACTTCAAGGAGAGTATAGAATATGATTTATAATTTAAGTTTATGAGAACAAATTAAAATATTTGATTTTGTTGTCAATTGTCGATCGAAATTTATATCTCTTTGCATAAACTGTAAGCTTTCTGCTGAAGAGCTATACCAATGAAAACAATTAAAATACTTCCTGCTGGACATTGTTACAATTTTTAATGAAGTTTTCATAAATTTTAAAATTACATCGAGTGAATAAGTTGAAATAGAAGTTTTCTATACAATTTATTAATTGAAATGTAGACATTTTCTGTAATATAATGAAATCCGAACAGTGTCAGCTGTTTATCTTAAACGACTAGAGAAAAATTAGAGTTAGCAAAATTGGAAAAATATCCTTTATCAAGTTAAAATCAATCGGGTATTTCCTTCGAAACTGTAGAAAAATTACCTAGAAAATTATCAACATCTGAAAGGATCGAATTCAAATATTCTGCAATAAAATTCTGATTATAGTACAAAAATTTTTCAGTTCTGGAAATCTGAAATAATATATTTGAGGTTACCTATTATAAACTTTCATACAAAAGTAATAATTGTTTGTATTTTCTTAAGTCTACTTAAGAAATGTCAATAGAATTCGTTCCAAATAGTTTTCAGAGTCTGTGTTTGTGTTTGTTTACACAAGATTGTTTGCAATGAGTTGGATTATACGAACGGACATTTCTATCAGATATCTTGCTTTTATTAAGTGAAGAATTGAGGTTTTGCGTTTAATTCCAGCAATAGAACTTATCAGATATACGGATCATCAATCTCAATAAGACCCGAGAGTATCTTTCCTGTTCATACAGTAGATAATACTGTATGAACAATTTAGGAAGATTAAGGAAGATTATTAGTTCAGTTTGCTTTTATTATATATATAAAAAATAAAATGCTTACTGTTCAAAACATCCACTGAAACTTTCAATTTTATTTAAAACTTTTACATTTAGATATGTAACCTTAAAAATTTATTAAATCTGTATATAAAATTAAATTAAATCGTATTCGTTAGATTTATTCTCAAACAATTTTATTTTGGATTATAATACAAACTTCTATTTTAATTTTTGAATTTAGATTCCACATTTAAATATATGATTTATTTTACTTAAACTGTTATTAATATTTAGAATTGGGAATTTTATCATAAGAAAATTAACAGACTGTATTGAACACTATTTGTATCGTCTTTGAAATCTCATAAATTTTTGAGACTTTCAAATCTATATGAAAGAGGATCCAAATTATTTAAAATATCCCGTTTCAATTATTATATATTCAGAATATACTACAATTCGTGAACTGGTTTACAAGTTTCATAAAAACTTTCCGAAATAAGCTTTTACCAGTAGTATTTTTTTTTCAAACAAAATGTTTGAAAAATACGGCTGTTCTTGCGGCCAACATCAGGTTGNCTATAATATTAAATAGTATTATATAAAAGTAAAATTAACATGTAAATTTTACTTATTAGTTAAGTAATTTTTAATAGAAAGTGAAAATTATTACCATTAATAGCGAATTAAGACGTGGTCTTATATTACTTCTAGTCTTAATATTTCATTGTAAGGTGTCCCTAGATATTTTATATAGGCCTATATCTAAACATTTCTCTAGAGAAGTCATATTCTTTTCAATTTCTTAACAACCTCATAAAATCAATTACAGCCCTGTAAAATGTTTATGATTATTTCAAATAATAAACAAGATCCGAAAGAGAAATCACTCAGTAAATAAATACTATAAATACGAAAAGAATAATATCAATTATAAAAGATAAGAATAAACTATTATAAACAACATGCTATCAATTATAAAATACAAGAATTTACAAATAAAAAGGAAGATAACTTACATATCTGAAAGGACATGTTTCCATGAAAATGAAATGAATAGATGGAGAATGGCACTAAAAATAGTAGACAGCAGTTTCAGCGTTAGTAACTCCACATAGTCCAGTATCCAAGCGTCAAGAAAATGGATCTGAGAAAATAACATCGTCCTCACAAAAGCAGATAAATATAAATCATTCGGTATCATGAAGACGCGTACATGATAGAGCATTGCAAGTTCATCAGTAACACTTAGTGCACAGTTATAAAAAGTAATATCTTTATTTTACTTCAAGTTAGCAAGTATCAAGTATCCTTCCATTTTTAAAGATATCCAAAGTTTCCTCCCCGGCTATACCTAGATTATTTACTTTTGAGAAAACCCACAAACTTGGAATACAACTATGTCCCCTTTATGGAGAAATGTGCCTTCCGTACGTATTTACTGAAGAAGTTATTTAATTTCTTGACCAAGGAAGTACCTTGGTGTCAGAAGCCCAACAACAATTACTTCAGGAAATACGGCAATCTCATTAATCAGTGATAAATATATCACGCTTTACATTTTGAAAGTCTTTACCCATCCATAAAGTTACCACCATGTTTTGGCTTCTTGCTGCGAGATTTAATCAAACATATTAAGGAAACTAGCAAGAACTAACAAACATTGAATAGAGCATTTAATATGTTTCTCTATATGTTCAGGTAACCCTATGGACAGTCCTATGCCGGTCTTTTTCGTGAGTTTGTTCTCAAAAATATATGAGAACAGGTTATTTTCTTAATCTTATTATCAGAGAACTAGAACAAGTCAATCAGAGATAGCTTAGTATTCTATAAAAAATATGTAACTGATGTGCACAAGATTCATACGAGATTTATATGGAACCACTAAATCCAAAATTGACGAGTTCATCAGCATAGTCGATGAAAAACTACTATATCCCACCCGTGCATATCTTTAAATGCTTAAAAGATCCTTTCCAGTATAAAATGACGGTAATAATGTACGCACTGCACGGGTATCAGAGACATAACGCAGGTCTAAATAAAATTCGGAAAATTTGCACTGCATACAGCACCATCAACGGGCTCATATCCATATACAAATACCATAGACTACACAAAATAAGAATACCTCAAATCGGAAACGTTTCTACTTTATAACATACAACAAACCTTTAGATAACGCATACTGTAAAATCACAAACATCAAAAGAAGAAATTTTGTACTTATTAAACGTAATCACAGGGTATAGAATCTCTTGCGAAATGCAAAGATCTTATGAATGAGAACACTATATCCGGAATATACGAAATATTTATCACTTTAGGCATTGAAAACCTGCGAGTAAATATATGAACTATACTTCACGCAACCTGCCCAGTAGGATTAAGAAACAGGAAAATAATGTGAGGAAAGAAAAATACCCCACGGCACTATCCCTGTCTTCTATCGCGGACAACACACCACATTTTAGCAAAGCGAATGCCCTAAGAGCTACCAAAAACCAAACCGTGGGCAGAATTGTCGAAAAACTACTCATATACAAGCATTCCATGAACCGTATGCGCATCAATCAAAGATGCAATGTCTTTCCTTCATCTTCACGGAAATACATCCTTTGAGATACATGACTTAATTCCATTTTTATTTGTAATTTTTTGTAGTATTTTATTATTGATAGTATTATTATTATTCTTTTCGTATTTATAGTATATATTTATTTATTCTGCTTGTTTTTATATTTGTCGTTTATTGTTTTTATATACGTATCATATTTTGATAAAATATCGTTATGAATGGAGACGTATTATACACTGTGTGCACAGTGTATATTAGTGAATTGTTGTGTTTTGTTATCTCGAAATAATGTAATAATGCATGACATAAGTTTATCTAAAGTCATTTATTTTTTTGACAATAAAAGCCAGTGCAACATCTATTTAGAAAGGAAATAATATGCATTTAGATAGTCGAAATGTCATTACGAATTTTTATCATTTAAACTCATTTTATACAGAAATTTCATTTATATTCTGCATTAAATATGATCAAAAACTTCTTGGATAAAAATTTAACTTAAAAAAAGAAACAAAGTCATAGTTTGAGTGAATTATGAGCATCGAAAGGAACTTAAACTGATTCACGACATCAACATAATCGTTTCTTCTCATCCTATTTAGATGTGTTTTTGAAACCTTTTTTACTGATTCCAAAGGAGAGTCATAAAACTCTAAACAAATTCTTTCCAAATATATAAAATCGGAAAAGCATTACAAATGATCAACTTTTAAATGGTTCATTTTTTTCCTCTAAAAAATCTATCGTTATGTTTACGACTACTCTGGCATTTTACTTCGCGTTTAAGATTTCATTAAATTAATAAATATTTAAGAAAATAATTTTTTTTTTAATAGAAGAATAATTTATTCGTATAAAAATATCTTTGTTTACATATTTAATTTTTTTTTTTCAAATGAAAACAAAATTTTAAATAAAAAATATGTTTAGCTTACTTGAAGAAAATACTAAGGGAAAATTTTTTTAAATGTATTTAATTTATTCAAAATATAATTTAATTCATTTTAATATTTACAGAATGCATTCATTTTAAAAATTGTGTAATAAAAATAAAATTTTGTTTGATTATTAAATAAATATACATACATACATACACGTAAAATTATTTTTAAAATATTTACAAACTCATTAAAATTTATTCATTGTTTATCTAAATTACTTCATTGTTTGAAATTTTGTTTATTGTATTAAAAATGAAAATTTTTNGCCCCATTACTGTTGCCCCTATACCAGGGGCAACTTTAATAAAAATAATTAAAATAATTACAACTTTACAAAAAGAGAGAAGTTGCCGATCTTGCCCCTATACCCGGGGCAACTTCGTCAATTTCTCTCTTCTTGTAAAGTTGTAATTATTTTAATTATTTTTATTTCCAAACTGATTTTAACCAGTTCTATAGTAAGAAAACATTCCAATGGACAATATGCAAAGCCTTCTTTTCAGTTTACAGCAGTATTTATTACACAAAATTTAAGTAAAGCTTAACATGCCGATCTTGCCCGGTCTCCCCTATATTTATGTACATGAAAATTTAAATTAAAAAGAAATTATTTTTATCTGTATGCAAATATTTAATTTTCAGTAATATCGACAATTGTAAAAACATTATTATTTGCTTTAAACTAGATCTATATATCAAAATAAATAATATAAATACAAAGAAAAGAAAATAGGGAAATTAATATTTTGTTTCGCTTGTAATTAGGCTAAGGGGAATAATAACATATGCTTGTTAATTTAGTTAATGTGAGTTTAGCAAAGATGAATAATCGTAAACTGAGATTTCTTAAATAAAAAAAAATTCACAGGTAATTAATTAATTAATTGGTTTGCCACCAAATTATCTCATAGTGCAGTACATTTGAACATAAAATGAGTCAATCTAGATGACCATGCAGTGTAAATTGCAAAACTTGCTGTTTTTTCCTGTTAGTTCAATTAATTTAATCATTAGTTTCTAGTTTTACAAACTCCAAAGTCTAAATACATGGTTAAGAAAATATTTGTTACCGTTTTTAAAGTTATGATAGATTATTTAAGTTTGGAAATTCTTTTAGAGTTTCAATCAAAATCTTGACATTGATTTTCGACTTCGAAACAATACGTGGAAGGCATAGAACATTTTATATCTACGTTCAAGCAACATGTATAAGAACAAATTAGGTAAGATGGAGAGTTGCAGAAATTGATTTAAAAAATTACAAGAATGTTTAATATATTAAAATTTATATTATCATTTATTTCTTAATATTACATATTTAGACATCCTTAATAAGAAAATTTTATGAAATTTTGCCTTAGATTTTTCAAAATAAGATGATTAATTTCCTCAAATAATTTAAAGTAATTTCCTATTATAAATTATTCTAGGTAAAGGAACTGGAATTAAGTTTACTCTTATTATAGAAATAATATAAATAAAATCAATTACTTGTCACCGATGTAATAAACAACGAGTAATTTTACAAGTAAAAAATTCTAAACAAGACAAAAAATTAAATAATATATACTGTTATAGATTTCATTTGAGAAAAACTGTTTAATTAATTTATTTTTTATTAGAATAATAAAATAAAGAATTAAAATGTTTCTAATCGTGGAAGTCGTCTACTGTAAATTTCGAAACTAGATTGCACCAATCCCTCAAGACATCAGATAACCCTTTAACACAATGGTGAGATATTGACACATTGCCTTGATTCGATTATGAACACGATTGACATAATTTATCATGAATAATATGATTTTAGTGTCTTTTCTCATCCCTCCCACACTGGCCTATTCCGTTGTGGATCCTGTATATGTCTGTAATGGACGAAATTGTGGTATTTTGCATCGAATAATCAGTTAATCTAAATTTTGAACTCCAGGAATTCAACTAAAGAGAGGCGGCTGTCTCTTCGGAATTCTGTGTTATATGGAAAGTGCTGGGTCAGATTGAAGCTACGACTACTCTTGTGAATCTTCAGATGGGTGGATACGTCATTCCTGCCCCTCAACTTCCGGTCTGCTCCGATAAAATGAGTTTTTCGTGTGTCCGTGACTTCTCCACACAAGCATACAATCTAAATTTTTATTCAAATTTAACTGGTGAATTTGAGTTTGGTTACTCACCAAGTTTTTCATTGCTTTCAATGGGTTAAAATTATTTTTTCAAACTAATATCAAGTTTTGTTAAAATATTATTTTTGAAATTTCCAATCAGTTCATATAGTTTAGCATTGGAGTATTAGCATTTTGAATAAAAGAAATTTTCTAACTTTTATTCCAAAAAAAGTATACGGTTAATGTTTTTTGGTATAATAAATTATTTTTGCGAGCTATTGTTTGAAACAAAATGAACATTTATCTTCTTCCGCTTGACTTCGATTAGATCTTAATCAAGCAGGGAATCAAGAATCATCGAACAACTGAGTAACAATTATTAGAAAATATCATCACAAAACCATTAATATAAGTTAACATAACAGAAATATTTTGTTTGATGTTTTCAAAATAGTTTTCTTTGCTATATTTCTTGAATGTATCTTGTGAAATTATGCTTTAATAAGTACCATTAGAGATGAAATTTCACTTCCCACTTGTTTCGTATGAAGAAACAAGTACAAAACTTATTGAAAATAGTTTTATGCTGAAACTATTTTGATAATTCTAAAGCAATACCACTACAGAACCATCTTGTAATTCATAAAGATAATATCCAATTTTAATATTTCTATTTAAATTATTAGGGAGCCTCTTACCTTAGAGTATCGAGCCACTTTTGACCATCCCTCCCTGTTGTATACAACGTTGAATTTTTGGCAAACTTCCTCCCCCTTATTAGTTCATAAACCTCTTTGAAATTGAAGAAATAATTTCAAAGAGTTCCGAAAATATTTTCTTATAGCTTATTCACATCCCTAGTAAGTAGACTCATAAGAACAAATTCGTATGTCACTAACGGCACTAAAAATGTCCATGTGAGCACGACTCCCTCCCTTTCTATTGTGTACAATGATGTACTTTTCGCGATCTCCTCTCCCCATTAGATTGTAAATGTATGGACGGTCCCTTGTGTAACAATGTAGTTTAAGTAGCTTCACTTCAAATCCATGAAATCACGAAGAAATATTGATCCAATTTTTTTATGTAATGGTTTTAGCCTGTATTTATAATAGGGAATTTGAATATACAAGAATGGGGAAAAAATGAATAATTTATACAAATAAATATATAGAAATATTACAAATTCGTAACATCCAACATTCCTTTCAATGTTATTTTTCCAATTTATAAGAGATTATTTTTAAGTATGAAAAAACTCAATGCCAATTTCAATGAAGAATCTATGCAGGAAAATAAAGCTATTTAACTTTGAAAAACAATTTATTTTATTAATAAAATAAAGACGTTTGTGTAATGTTTAATTTTAAAATTAAAAGTTTTTTCATTATATTAATCTGATTACTTTGAAAATTTACTAAAATTTCATAATTCATTTAAAGATGAGATTTATAATATCGTAGATAAATGAATAAATTTTGCATTAGTGATAATTAACACGGAAAAAAAAAGCCTTCCAAAGGAAAACATTACTAAATCAAACTAATTGAAATAAGGGGAAAAAAATGTATTGATTAGTCGATGAAGAAAATTGCTTTTTAATGTTTATTCACAGTTTGGAGCGATTCATCCAACAAAATCATTTTGCAGATAAAAAGAGAACAAGGATTGATTAGTTAAAAACTTTTATTTTAAGTAACATGATTAAAGTACCAATGCGAGTTGTTTTGAGTGTAAACAACAAACCAAATTGGTACAACAATTAACTTCTATAATTAAACTTCCTTTTTAGTTAATTCGGTTGTAAATATATTGAATTTTTTTGGACTAAAAAATTTGATAAAAGAAAATAAAAAGGTTTTTTTTTTCATTTAATCAAAATAATCGAATTTCTTATTGTTTAAATATATTTTAAAAAAATAAAATTAAAAAGCTTGATGATTAGAAATTAATTTAAAAATTATTTGAAGATTTTATGTTAATATAAAATCAAGATTACTTGAAGTTTAATCGCTTTTATGATTTTAGTTACATCCATTAATTAATCCATATAAGTTGTATAGTTATAGATTACTCTTAGTTCTAATTAAATTATTAAACTATTAAATTTAAATTATAAAATGTAAAATTTTGTTTAATCTAATAAACATAATTTAATTTATTAATTATTTTTATACTAATACTTTTCTAACAATTACATTACAGTAATTTGAATTATATATTTTTATATATTCTAATTATAGCCTAACTAAGAATTTTTGTATAAAAATCAAATTTTTAATGTAGTTAAGTTTAAATTTCATTATATATTAATTAGGTTCGTATATAATAATCATGTCAACATTATATTTAACGGAAGCGAATTTTTAACTGAATTAAAATTACTCGGGAAATTGCTAAATTAATTCATTAATAATTTTCAAAAAATTTATTAACATAATTAACGAATAGTAGCATTTTTATAATAATTCATATGTATTATTACTGAATTCTTTTTTTAAATAACATGATTATAACTCATACATACCATAAAATCCAGCCAATAAATACTTAAATTGATTATAAATCTTGCATGTTATATTCGCAAATCATGCAACAAATTAAAGTGGTGATTAATATTTACGCTCAACTTGTCATAACTAATTTATCTTATAATAATTCTGTATATAGAACTATATTCAAATTAATATAATTAGTTATAACCGATAATTTACAGAATTATGCTGATGAATGAAATTTTTCCTTGTCTTAATAAATGTTTAAAATTGTATCAATTCTTATAGATTTTTACAGAAGAATTTTGTTGAATTCCAAGCGTTTGGTACTAAATTTCCATGTTTAGATTCTAAATTACATTTATGAATAATCAGCACTAAATACAGTATGATAATATAAGTGTCTAATTTCATTAGTAATAGCTCCTGTGACACAATATTCATAATTTGCATTTAGGCTAAATATAACGAAGTAATGTCAACATTTCTAAAGTGAGAATTGTAAGATTTATCTTTTAATTTACATGAGTATTTTATATAAGTACTTCTACTGTTACGTAGAAGTTTAGAAACTATTTTGTTGTCATTTCTCTCAGTTATCTGACATGAAGATTCCTGTTTCGTTAATTCTTCCAACTACTTTTATAAGTGTAGTACAGTAAGCTATGGGAATTAACTGCACTAATCCTGATGCTTGCGTAAATCTGCTCGAGTGTTAGATTCTACGAAACAACTGTTGTATCCGAGAGAATGAAATAGTTTTGACAAAGATGGAGTAGAATTGAAACAAAATTATAGATTATATAATTAATATTTGTATGGAAAATATGTTATAGATGCACTAAACTAGCAAAATTAAATCTATATGTATATCATATACAGTTGAANAATCTATATGTATAGTAAAATAATGCAGTAATAAAATTTTTTTATCTTCTTGGTAAACAATATTTATCTTTAAATATTTTCAATTTTTATTGTCAAATTTATGTAATTTTGTTCTTAAATTGAAGGCTTTAAATAAAATATATAAAACAATAAACTTAAATTTATATATATAAATGATAAATTTTTATTATTTTCTAGCAATCATAAACATCATAACTACAATCTAATATATAATGGAGGTTATTTAATACAATGTTTAAGTAAAAGACATTTAAATATTTATACTTTCACATGATTCGAATTTAGAAACTATTACTTTAAAATATAATAATCTTAAATAAATTAATCATTGAATTTCTTTTGAAAAGAAATGTCTCTACACAGTTATCATTTCTTAAGTACTTTAAATTAGGATAATTGAGATTCAACCAAACTGTAAAGCGTTATTTTATTTAAGAATTAATTATAGCGTTTTTTATGTAATATAATACGAAAAAATATAAATAAATTTAGAGTCCTGTTTTTGAGACATAAAATTAAATTAGCGTAAAGAAAACATTTACTCCGAGTATATAGCATGAAGTTTCACTTATTCTTTAAAGATCATATACAGAAGTTCGTTCATTTCCAAACAGTTTTACGTTTCTGTTAGAAACATTAACTCTACAGCTGCTACATTATAGTAACTGCTTTTCGTATTACGAGCAACTTTCATCTTTGGAGATATCGAACCCAGTTCCCGGCGTAAACAACGCTTTCCTCAAAATTACACCATTTCGTGTAGCAGGAAGTGCTCTATTAAACTGACCGGATTTTCTATAAGAGTATCGCGACAATTCCGGACAATACCAGCTGCCGATTGCTCAACTTTATGGAGATCTGTCCTAGCCCGAAAACCAGCTGTTTCCCTTGTTTGTTAGAAAAGTTGAAGTCGAAGTTGCCACCTTCGCACGGTTTTTCCATCATCTCTTTTCCCTTGAACTCACACACTGTCACTTGGCAGATGTGTCGTGTCATACAGTTAATATGACATGTTTCTTCAAAACTATCCATCTTGTCTCGAAGTTACGGACAAACTGTGTTGATGAAAATAGTTTAGATTTTCTCCTTCATTGACATCCTTTATAAACTCCCTTTAACAATGAATGCAAACCGTGATCAATACGAAAAAATATAATATGGTAGCGTATTGACTTTTAAGTAGTAATTCTGTACGTAAAATGTCGACAATATGCTTCGTGTAGATGAAAGATAAATTTCATATTAATAATTAAAAGGGTTGAAAATAAATTATTACTGACAGGAATGTATAATTAATGCAAGTTTGTTTACACTAAGTTATTATAATCACAAATTTCAAATTAACATAAATGAAATTTCATATCTAGATAATCTCTTAGGAAATGAAGTTACATTCTAATCATGGCAAAGAATCTTTGTACACTTTTATGCAGATTTCATTAATAAGTTAAGCTATGTTGGATCTCAATATTTACTAGTTGTTCCCATTATGTTCATTATAAAATTTTAAAATTAAAATTCCTAAAAATATAAATTAGAAATGTTTTCCTGCTCATTAAATGCAATTATTTATAACGAATAATATTTATATTACCTTCAATGATGATAGAATTTCTTACAAAAAAAAACTTTTAACCTTTTATGTCATGTATACAAATAATTTATAAATTTTTTTGAGCAAAAATAAAAGATACGAAGAAAGTTTCTTAAAAATATTTTAATAAAATATTAAAACTTAAGTTTTTATCCTGATTTAGAGACTTGAATAAAGTCCAATATGTATATAATGTATATTATTTGAGCTCTTTTTAAAATTTTATATAAGTAAATTACATTATTCAATTTTCGTTTTCTGTTTTCTATGTTTATCCTTCAAAATAAAACAGAGTTAAATATTAATTATTTTTATAATAAATATCTATACGACTTTAAATCTTATTTTTCTTGATTTTATTGACAATATATCTTAAGATTTTTCATAACAATTGTTACATTCCAGAATTTAGATTATATATATTTTTCTAAATAATTAAATTACCTTTATTTTAAATATAAACTTTTAAATTTAGTAGTAAATGAACTATTTTACTACTGTTTACATGTATATTTATAAATTATTTTTTCTATAAATTGCTATTAGAGAAATTTAATTTTTTAATAATATATAATGAAGTTTTAAATAAACAATTATTGAAGAATATATTTTAAATTTTGAGCTCTTAAACAGTATATTGAAGTTTATTTCTTACATAGAAATATTTATTTTTAATGAACAAATGATTAATTTTTAAAAATATATTTATCCAGAAAATAAAAAGAAATTACATTAAAAATAATTTTAATCCATTTTTTAAAATCTTTTACTTTAATTATGAAATATAATTGAAAATACATATCATTCTGCACCTTCACAATATAAATTTTACTCACTTTTCTTTTATAATTAGGAAAAGATAAGTTTATTCTGTATTTGTTAGATACACTGACTTGTTTTTAAGGTTTATAAATGTAAGGATATAACTTAAAAATATTCCGGAATATCATTTAAAGAATATGATAAGGAAGTTATTTAAAGAGCAGCATTTTTACAGGTTAAAACATCATAGAGGCTTGTTCCACTTCCTAAAGGCTGGTAAATCCTTATACGAATCAATAGAAACAGTGAAGAGGAGGAATATAAGAGCCATGTTATCACATCAGCTGTCTAAAACATTACTATGATTGAAAATGGTTTAGTATCTATAGAACTCGATCCAGTAGTTCGATGAATCTTCCCTTCGCATTCTGTCAATTTATGTTATTTTTCCCTACGCAGGAAGAGATCGGGTCGAACTGACGTGTTCATTGAAATGTCAGAGAGTCGAGGACTTTCTTATCTACCGAGAAAGCTGCTGCAGGTGGAAAAGGAAATCTGTCTAGTTAAAGATATCAAACATTGAGTATAGGACCTCCTGTAATCTTCTAAAAAGTAAAAAAACCAAATTCTGGTATATAGAAACGAAAAGGATGATGTTATTCATATTTGAAGTTTTTTGAAGGAAAAAAAGTCTTTCAAGGAAAAAAAAAACTTGCGCTTCGTAGTCAATAAAATAAGATATCTTTGAATGACCTATAAAGAAATAGAATTCCACTATAGGAGAGTTTGCATTGATATTCTGGAAGATTACCTTTAACAGTACATTCAAAAGTTGCATTTTGTAAACACTGAAGCACCTACAACATATGCAGCTTTAATGTTTATAAAATTGAACCATTTAAAAGCAAAAATTTTACAAAAGACGTCATATTAAATTATTAATAATTCTATTTAGTAACTGTTTATTTGTCTAGGAAATGATACTTCAAATGCCATATATTTTACTCTGAAAACGCAAGAAACTTCAATAAAATAAAATTCTTTAAAAATATTTGCAAGAGAGTTACAGTAAGGTTTAAACTACTTTGTCGGACTCTTTATTTTGTATCTAGATATCATTATCAATTCAAATAATGTTGACTTTAATTTACATTTATTTACTTTATCCCAAATGTTTCATACATATCTTATAATTTATTCCATATATTTAAAAACATTTCACCTTCTAATTTAATAAAATTATAGTAGTACTTTAAATTAAAAATATTTCTTTTCTTTCAATTGTATTTATGTAGAAACTTTAAAGAAAGAGTTCTGAAATTTGTTAATAAATAATATGTAATATATTATTTTTTTGTATTATAATTTTATACGTAAGAAAAGTGTTTATTGTTTTACAACTATAATAATTTCATCTATTATTAACTTCATATTTTATCTCTCTACTATTCGAGAGAAGTCGTATCTCTTGACAATAAAATTTAACAGTTATTCTCCATTAATTGCAAAATGAGACATTTATAGTTGAGAATTTGGTCAATTTAGCCACTTTAATGGCATAGTGCTGTACGCCCTGTTCAATACTCTTGAATGTTAGTCATTTGTATTCATACAGGGCAGTTGTCTAGGGATGAGGAATACAGATATACCAAAGGGAATAAAGTTTAATAGCATCCACTCTTAAAGCAATACTTATTATCGTCATATAATGTCAAATTTTTATTAAACTTTACCACTGGGAAAATCGCGAGATTAAAGATGAATATCCAAGAAAGTGAATTAAAATTTCTACATAAATTTTATTTAATTTTTTTTTATATTCGAAAGAAAAGAAAAAAGCCTTTCGTTTCTCATCAATTATATTATCTTAACTTTAAAAAATATTCATAAAGTGATTTATATTGTTTTGTTTTATTATTATTTTCCCCAAACATTCATTCAAGTTTTAGAATATTTTATCTTTTGTTTATTTTTTCATAACAATCTTAAGCTCATCTTTACAGATGTGAGGACTATCGTATGTAGGTACCGATTTTTATTATCGATTCTATTAGAGCTACAATAGAAGAGGATAGAATAGAATTTCAATTATTCAAGTTAATTAAGGTGAATTTTCACGGATTATTAAAAAAACACGAATATAATTAATTTTCTAACCTTTGTATTCGTTTAACGATAATAGAATTTTCTTGAAAAAATAAAATAAAATAAAATAGCAACTGCTAAATATAATCTTAACAATTCTTTAACATATATTTGCATAATAAAATCGGAAAAGTCATATATTGTAATATGTAATTATTACAAATTTTAAAATCTGTGTTCAAAATACTCCATAAATTATCTAGCAAATCCGTAAAAATAATTATTTTTTAAGTTAATTTATAGGTGTAACAACATATTTTAAATTTAATTAAAATTGAATAATTAAAGTTTCTTAAAGTAAATACAGTTATGTCTTAAACCTGAATTATATTACATTTTAAACAATAAATTATAACAAATGCCTTTTCTACTTATATGTAAATAATATGGTAAAATTATGTAATCGTAAATTTGTATCTTACATAATTTTAGAATAAAATCGTATTCCAATATTTTATATAACTATACGAAACTATAAAAGAAACTTTTCACTAGTTTTATTTCATATTTACTGTTAATAAAACTTTTAAATTTTATTGATATTTCATTCAAGTGAACAGGAAACTCTCTAGTAAAGAAAGAATTATTTTCACTACGATAAGCTGTTTTTTCAGGTTTATAATATAAATTTTAACAATTTCATAATTTTATTTGATCAAATTAAAGATTCTATTTATATAATTGAATTTATTAATTTATTTCAAAAATTTACAAAAGAACAAAGCAACAAATTCTTTCTCTCCATCAAGTAATATAAATATAGAATCTGCATATAATTTTATTGTATAATTATACTTTTATAACTGTATATTACTGTATAAATTTTATTTAGAATAAAATATATCCAGTATAATCTACATATCAAACCAATACATAAATGTAACCATAAGTTAATTTGAAAGATCCATTAATGGGAATGCTAGAAGAAAGACAAATCAGCATTTACCTTAGTCAATTTTTTAATAATACTGTATACTTTTATTTTAACTAAATATAAAGTCTAAATATCGTTATGAGAATTCTTTTTTTTACAAATTTTAGCGAAATACTTTAAATTTCTAATTATAACTGTATATAAAGTAAAAAACACTCAATTTGTTAGTTCATATTTAAATATTTTTATGAGAGCTCTTTCTATCTTTAATATTATAAAATTTCGTATAATATTGCAGCTATACTATATATGCTCTTTCAATTATATTATTCTGAACTAATAATAAATAATAATAATAATAATAATAATGTATCTTTAAATAAGATACATTATTATTATTATTTCTGAAAGAAACTATCTCAAACATTATGCGATTATTATTATTTATAGTAGAAATAATGACGTTTAATGCCTAATAAATAAATTATAATAATTCATAAATAGAACACACTCACAATTTTCATACTGAAATTATTTTCTTACTATAATAATAAACCAGCAACGAGTATAATAAAACCAGTTGCTCAACTTTCCCGGCAACATTTAAAATTTTCGTGGCACCATCTGTTAACATATTTTATTTTAAAAACTTTTTGCCATTTTATAATAGTTAAAATTATCAAAAGCTTAGCTTAATTTTCAGGGTGGGAATGAGTTATATAAAAAATTGTAAATGCTAATAACGAGTAAAATCGTCATTAAGTCCGACCCTATTGAAAATACAGACGATCACCATTATCTCCCTACTCCCTCGATCTTTATAACCACCAAAATTTAATAGTATCAACTCCTATTAGACAAACCTCTCTGAAAAATTTTCAGCATAGACGTTATTAAGCTTCAAAGAGGGTAAACAAAATCATGCTTCCCACACACACACCCATACTAACATCCAATATATACAAAAACTACCCCCAAATTTTTTCGCATTTCTCGACGTTTCAAGCTGTCCTAAGTCTAAAAATGTAAAAATCTTGAAGGGTCATTTTTTGACCGATTGTCACACTTTCCCTCTGTTATATATAACAACCGGGAGAATAAAAATCTATATCCATCTTGTGAATCCGTACTCTTTCGATGTAGGTTTTAAAATTTTGGTTATACTTTTTCTTTATAATAAAGACACCTTATACACTATGTAGGAGAGATATCAGAGACTTATCACACTGTTAGGAGTGCCATTTTGATTTCCTCAGTATCATTAGAATGCAACTTTATTTCTGGTATGCATTTCGGTTCTTAAGATCCTCTTCAGCCGCACATGAGTAAATAGGTCTCAGTTTTAAATCTACACTTTAGCATAATACTCATTCATTAAAAACATTTATCATCATAAAGACGTAGATACGTATATTAGTTCAGAACAGGTTTTTCATTATAAAGAGAATTATTATATTGAAATTTTGTGAATTGTAATAAAAAATATAATATATTACGATCATTTATTACATTTAATGATTGTTTACAAACTGATGTAAGTTATATTTGTATTCGGTTTCTACAGAACTCACACAAGGAATAAAACTTTAAGGATTTAATATTATATATTACGGCATAGAAAGAACATTGATACATTGATAAATAACTGACCTTTTACTTCTATAAGAATCTGTACACTTAGCAACTTTTGCAGTGTGTATTGAGTAAAGTTGTTTGTACTGGGAATAGCAATTTCTTTGAAGTATGTTGTTTTATGTGCTTAGTCGACAAAGTGTGATGTCTGACCTGTTAAGCTGGATTGTTTATTCTACAAGTATTGCCCTTTACCATACAATTCGTTTATTTATCCTTGGAAATTTGTTATAAATATTGTCAATTTACATGAGATTTACAATATGGTAATATGATTTCTACTTCTTGCAAATATTTTATGCATGAATTTTTTCTTTCGAAAATGAATTAAATGCCTTTAAATGTGTATATAAAAATTTTTATAATTTCAAGAACTGTGACTTATTAAGAATTAAAAAATTAAATGTTATTGATATAATTTACATAATATTATAATATATCACAGATAAAGAGAATAGAATTAGTTTAGACCACATTATTCTAACTTAATCAATAAATTATTTTAAAAATTAAAAATAACTATTTAAATAAACTTTTATTTCTTGCAATAAGTTTCAATAGAAAAGATTTAAATCTATATTTAAAACTTTAATCTTTCAAAAAGATTGATAAGGATTTACAAAGATTTAAGTTTGTAAATGTAAGTAATACTGCAGATGTAAGAAAAGATTGCATTATTAAACCAGAGCGATTGCTTACATTCATTAAATGGAATATTTTTAATTTAGGGAGAAAGAAATATAATTTAACATATCAATAGCTTTATTTATTAAAGCATGCCAAATGAGAATACCTGTAAAATTAATTAATTACAACAGTAATTTTATTTATTAGATTATCAAAATTTTCGTACAATTTGTCTGGTTAATATAATAATAATATGCTTTAGAATATAATTATAAGATAAGTAATCAATTTTATCTGAAAATTTATGTATTTTTATTTTTTATTTTTATATCTACCTTTCTCACAACACATTGTTTATTTATTCATTTGCGAAAAAAAAACATTTTTAGAATAAACTATGTTTTATAAAATTTAATTTTCTATTTTAAAATGCTTAAATATACAAATTAAACAAATTTTTATTTTCTTAAATTAAAATGGAGGGAAAGGATGCTAGGAAGGAAAATGAAGGGATGCTAGCTTTTGATATTTGTATAATATGAAAATCTTTATTTCTTAATTTCTTTAAGTCGGTAAAAATATTCATTTATGTTAAAGTATACCAATTAAAACAAAATTAAAAAGTTTATTATTTATTGTAAAAATCTAATTAAATTTTCTTGGCATTAAAATCATTAGCTATTATGAAAGCAGTGAAGGGGAAAAAATTAAAACGTAGACTGCTCGATAAAGAAATAAATTAGTGAAGTAAATAAATCAGTTTTTTTTTAATTATGCATATTATCCACATAAAATATTTAAATATGTAAGTTCGGTAAGTAACAAAAACTACTCTTACAAAGAATAAGTTTTACTACAAACAGATAACAACCATAAGTAATCTCTTAGAATTTTGTCACCGTCCTTGATTTATTATTGTCATATATATCGGACTAGAAAGTAACTAAGTATATCTTTATTACCCAACAATATACCCATAAATAAACAATTTATGGCGAGTAAAGGCCAAAAATCCATTTAAAGATTAGAAGAAGATTTAAGACCGATTAAAGCTTATATTAGAAAAAAAATCCATTTTTGTAATAATAACGCCATTTAACAAGACCTTAAAGTGAATTCCTCTTCTGGAAGATTCTCATATTAAGATTAGTCTAATTTGGAAGTTGAGATTTTATGATTTGCTTATTTTACAATTTTATGTTCAAACATAAACATTAATGGAAGTCACATGCGTTAAATTTCTTACTTTTACTAACTCCGATTATTAACTTAACTTTCTTTAATATTCTCTTCTATGTTCTAAATTAGAATTATAACTAAGAATAAAAGTATATGGGTTAATTGCTTGAAATATAACTTAGACTATAATTAGACTTAAAATCTAGCATTAACTTTATATAATTTATTACAATGTTTTATTATGATACAGTTATTAAATTTTCTTATTATATATGTCGTATTAATATAGGCTATACATTTTAATGCAGTAAATTATTTATAATAATGTGTTGTATTAAATAATGTACTTAATTATTTTCTATTAAAATATAATTGATTTATTCATAAATATTTTATTAGAATGTAAATTTTTCAAGTCTAAACATATAGAATTAATTCTGAAATAATTATACTCCTATAAAGATTATCTTGCACTTGAAAGATTATATTATCATCTTATAATGAAATTTAAAAAATTATCCTATAATCTAATAAGTTTAAATTCAAATATAATCGATAAATTAAATCTAATTGTTATTTATCTGTCATTGGATCACTGAATCGAAAAAAAGGAAGTAACATCGTTAAAGTAAAAGAAGAAAGAAATTAAATAGATTTCGTCTAGTGTGGTCTTTTTTTTCTAGTACTTTTTCTAATTCTACTCTAGTAATTCTGAACAATAAGCTTAAGAATACAAGCAATATTATTATCTAGGCAACTTTTTCTAATGATGTAGTTTCACATAGAACTACACCAACTAAACATAAGAGCATGTTAAATAACAACAACACTTCTAAAAATATTACTTTATTTTATATTTGGTATATAAGAAACGTGTTAATTGTATGCTTCTATACTTTACGTTCTCTTTATGTTACATGTATATAGATTTTTAAAGAATTTATAAATTATATTTTAAAAATTCAAACAATTTATATTTCACAGCAAACGTGTGATCCAAACAGAAGAAAAAAAAACGCTAAAATTAATTTCTATACACAAAATTACTGTATTATTTTCTTTTTTTGAAATGATATCTTTAAGTTCCTTTGTTTAGTCAATCATCTGTGGTATATTATTATTAATTAAGAATTTTTACTAAAATTGTCAAATAATTTCGCTTTATATATCCTATAATATAAAACAACTTAGTCGTTTACATATGATCAATGTGAAAATTAAAGTATTTATAAGCAGTTTATAATAGAAAGCGAGCTTACGCAACAGTTTTATTAGAATTAGGATAAAATAACGTGGATTTAATAATAATAAAAAATTTATATATAAACTTATTTTAATTAATATGAGATATTGCAAGAACAGGTTTAAATCTGTAAAATAATTTCAACGTTTCTATAGATGATATTAGTATTATATTTAACAGAACAAACCATTATTCAAAATATTGTCTGCATGCAATACACTAATTATATATAATTAAAATATAAATTAAGTATATGCCATATATCTATAATTAATCTTTTTACATTTTTTCTGAACTATTAAAAGTTTAAAGATTTTTATCTTTAAATATTTACTATATGTCTTATTTTCTTACCTTGATAATGATGCTAAAGTATTGGCAAAATAGGATATATATACTGTATTGATAATTAGAAAAATGTTTAATAAATATACAATCTAAATGCATATTAATTTATATATTGCAGCGAATTTGGTAGCAAAACAATACTCATAATGGATATTTATAACTACAGTACCGCCGTTTAGCCTTGTATTTATTGCTACATTATGCTAATTCGTACGTGAGCAGACGGATTGATATAGTTGGCCACACTGAAATTTAATTGTGTAATAAAAAATAACTTTTAAATATATAAAATATTTCTCGTAAAATTAAATTCTAAATCGTATTTAAACGGGCAAGTAATATTTATATTAATAAAAATTATTGAAAACATAATTTAATGTTATTGTAAAATGCAGAAACACTATTGAAACATTAAAAAATAATTAATATTATGTAGTGTAGGTAGACATACATCTAATATTTAATTAATTCATAATAATTTTATCGTTAATATAAATAATTACGTAAAAATCTTCACAATAATTTATTTAATTCATTCATTTATTTTTTCAATTGCAAGGGAAGATATCTGAAATCAAAAACAAAAAAAAATTACTAAGTTTAATATAGACGGTATCACGATCGATAATGCAGCCATTCATGAAAAAAAATTACTTCATAGTCCAATAGAATTGTTTTTTCCCGCAAAAAAAACTCTTCTAAAAATATCTCTTTTAATGCCGAAAATGTTGATAATGTTGCATCGTTTCTGCGATATAAATCGCAAAGCTGAATGCGATATTAATTAAAATATAATTAAAAAGGAATTTTTTCTACATTTTAATAGAAGATAATTGAAATGAAAAATTCAAATTTAATTGAAGAATTTTTTTAAATTATAAAACATTGAAGTTTCGCTGCGTTACAAAGGAAATTTCAAACGTTTGATTGTTCCTCTGTAAATAATTTAAAATATTGAAAAGAAGAATTTCTTTAGTCATTTTTATGAATAAAAATTGGTTTGTTTTAGTACAAAGTATATAAGTTATGGGCCTAATTAAATACATTTTTTTTGTAAACTCCAAATATAAAAATTATATTTGAAGTTAGCATTTATGGTTTATAACATCATCATTCTTCTATTGTAGAGCAAAAGTAGAATATATTCTAACCTGAAAATATAGTATTCAAATAAAATTCAACTATTCATATATATATACTGTGAATAAGCAATATAGGTATGTAGTTTGAAATACTGCATACATATATGTAGATTATACATTATCTTCTTTGAACTAAATTGTTACAACATTGCTCAAACAGAAGAGATTTTTTTAAAGTAAAATACAGTCTATTTTAAATATTTTTTAAGCCCATATTGTTATATTTCTCTTCAAATTTTTATGTCACCTATAAAAAAAATGTCCTATTCTTAAGAAGAGTATTCAGAAATATAGTCAATGTAAAGCGAATGTTTTATTTATTTTACTTACTGTATAAATTGTATAAATGGTTTATTTATTTATTTTGAATGATTTAATGTTTCTATTGTTAAAAATGGGTGATATTCTTTATTTTTATGGTTAAAATTTTTATTTTTTTTATTGCATGTAAATTTTTTTTTACTTGATTTATCAAGAATTAGAAAGATGTAACTTCTAAGTACTTTTTGGAAACCATTGCTGGCAGCTGTCGTTCTCATTAAATAACTGCTTAAGTTCGCAGATAACTTTGAATATATATATAACGTGTTGCCCGACATCAGAACACATTCATGATATTACTTCTAAAATTCATTGCCATATTTAAGGTAATGTATAAAACTCGATTAAAATAATTCGATAAATTTCATTGTTTCTAAATGTGTCATCGCGGTATATAAATTTTTCACCGAAAAAATTTCGTTTTATTTTCTTAAAATAATGTTTTGTTTCATTTAATAAGATTAAACTCGACAATTAATCAATTTTATAGTTACGGGGTGTTATAATTCCATAATTTAATTACTGTAAAATGTAAAAAAAAAACTTAATAGCATTTAACGTAAAGTGCCTTATATTCTGCTTCCGAATGTATCTTGTCATCGCCAGATAATTAAAACAGCAGTTTGAAATGCCAGGAAGAGTTATAACTGACATCAAGTGATGTGATTTCCACAGAGTATCGCTACAATCGAAAATTCCATTACAATGTACGGATTGAAAAAGGATACCGTTTATCAAGTGGAACTAGCAATGTCAGCATTGACCAGAAGCTGGTGAGAGCTTTCCTATGTTGAAGTGTTATCTGTAAAGTGCTTTAGTTTTAGCAGCGTATCCATAGATAGGTCATGGTTTCCAAAGAAATGATTCCTGAACTTTTACGAGAAAAGTTTCTACGATTTATTTACAAATATGGTCTGCCCTACTTTTAAATTTTCGACTAACATTATTATTATTATTATTATTTTTATAAATTAATATTTTGATTGAAATAATGAAAAAAAATTATTTCCAAATAAAAATAATTTTGTATTAAGGAAAAAAATAAACATTTCTTTAAAAAATCTAATTTATTACAGAATCTATTTGTACCTGTTTACTTGTGCTTTAATTAGAAGGAAATTAATTCTAAATAAAATACTTTAAAGTTTTTTTTTAATAATTTCGTAATCATCCAGAAAATTAATTTGAAGTTTATTATTATCTGAGATGAAAGTTATTAATATATACAAACAAATCAATCATCATTTTTCGAGGAAAATATCTAATCTACGAACAGTTCGCTTAGGAAAATTGGTAAAAACATATCTGGTTTGATCTCTATATGATTTGCTGCATAATTTGCATAATGTAAACGTATAACGTCACGCAACGAGTCGTGCCTTTTTATAAGCGATCGACAAAATACTTTACAATTTATTTTTTCTGTTTGAGATCATTTTGAAAATCATCGTTTGAAAAGAACGAATTTTTAACACGAAAATTGCACTTTCTTTCATTTTTTTCCTTCTGTTAAATCATTTTTCAGTCTAAGATTGCCGCATTTTAAATATCATCATACGAATTTTAAAACCATAACAACATTCTGTTTCGATATTGAATCAATTTTAAANTGTAAAATGTAAAAAAAAACTTAATAGCATTTAACGTAAAGTGCCTTATATTCTGCTTCCGAATGTATCTTGTCATCGCCAGATAATTAAAACAGCAGTTTGAAATGCCAGGAAGAGTTATAACTGACATCAAGTGATGTGATTTCCACAGAGTATCGCTACAATCGAAAATTCCATTACAATGTACGGATTGAAAAAGGATACCGTTTATCAAGTGGAACTAGCAATGTCAGCATTGACCAGAAGCTGGTGAGAGCTTTCCTATGTTGAAGTGTTATCTGTAAAGTGCTTTAGTTTTAGCAGCGTATCCATAGATAGGTCATGGTTTCCAAAGAAATGATTCCTGAACTTTTACGAGAAAAGTTTCTACGATTTATTTACAAATATGGTCTGCCCTACTTTTAAATTTTCGACTAACATTATTATTATTATTATTATTTTTATAAATTAATATTTTGATTGAAATAATGAAAAAAAATTATTTCCAAATAAAAATAATTTTGTATTAAGGAAAAAAATAAACATTTCTTTAAAAAATCTAATTTATTACAGAATCTATTTGTACCTGTTTACTTGTGCTTTAATTAGAAGGAAATTAATTCTAAATAAAATACTTTAAAGTTTTTTTTTAATAATTTCGTAATCATCCAGAAAATTAATTTGAAGTTTATTATTATCTGAGATGAAAGTTATTAATATATACAAACAAATCAATCATCATTTTTCGAGGAAAATATCTAATCTACGAACAGTTCGCTTAGGAAAATTGGTAAAAACATATCTGGTTTGATCTCTATATGATTTGCTGCATAATTTGCATAATGTAAACGTATAACGTCACGCAACGAGTCGTGCCTTTTTATAAGCGATCGACAAAATACTTTACAATTTATTTTTTCTGTTTGAGATCATTTTGAAAATCATCGTTTGAAAAGAACGAATTTTTAACACGAAAATTGCACTTTCTTTCATTTTTTTCCTTCTGTTAAATCATTTTTCAGTCTAAGATTGCCGCATTTTAAATATCATCATACGAATTTTAAAACCATAACAACATTCTGTTTCGATATTGAATCAATTTTAAAAAATTTTGTTGCATGTACTTAATAACTTTTGAAACTAAAATTGAATTGTTTAAATTTACACTATCTTAGCGAATATAAAAGCGCAGAAAGCAGAAATTTCTACAAAATAAATTAAACTGTAATTTAAAATTTAATATATATATATATACACACATTATATAGACCTATATATACACTGTCTATTATGAAAAGATAGAGAAATTATAACGATCACAAGGGAAAAAAGTGAAGAAACATATTGCCACTTTTCCGTTTTAATTTAAACAGCTGTATACGATACGATAAGAATAACTTTTAATGTTTTACATTATACACTTATCATATAAATATAAAATATTTTAATATATAAACCACTTTAATTTATTATCTATTGTATTTATCTTAATTTAAAAAGTTATGATTTTCAATTCTATTTAATCATGATAAATATAACAATTTGTCAACACGTACAGACATCGTGTCGGAATTTCTCAAATCGTGGTTCCTCAAAACGTGTATATAATTCGAAATTTCGATATTGATTTTTTTCTTGAAAAACAATATTTTTTTTTTCTATATATGGAACACTACAGAAAAAGTCAAAATAGTTTCTAGAATTATTTTTTTAAAAAAAGAAGAAACACAACTTTGCTATTGAACCGAATTTAGTAGAAATAATCGCAATTATTTCAATTATCGACAAATCTAAAATTATGACAATTTCTTCCTGGGAAACACTGATAAGTGCAAATTTTTCACAACAGAGCTCTGGATATAAGCCTATACATTAACATAAGTTAGTTAATACAGTGAAGTGGCTTTAGTCTCACCAAAAAAATAATAAAATAATTTTTTAGTTCTGATCCAAATATGATATAAATGCAGATGCTTTTTTTGTTGCTTTGACGACTGCTTTAATAACATTTAACAATATAATCGACTGCTTTAGGGGAGACCGGGGCAACTTCGGCATATGGGGCAAGTTTGTCAAGCGCTTTTTTTTAAAAACAAATTAAAAGGAGACTTTGGTTATAGGTTACGCAGTTGAGTTTTATTGGTGGCTTGTTGAGTGTAGTGTTTTTATTGTTCTCCAACAAGCGTAGTTGAATTATCAAGCAAATTTTCATTTTCGTTCAATTCCATATAATATTTT